>NW_027468917.1:300000-600000 GCF_051014615.1 Bombus vancouverensis nearcticus | reverse complement strand
TTTGTGCGCTTCATGTGACGCTGGAGAGAAGAAAAGAAAAAAGAAACGAGAGGGAAGAGACCAAAAGAATGAAAAATGAAACCTTTCTTCACAAAAGACAGAAAAGATTCACTATGCATATTATTCGCTTCGCCTTATCGTTATCCACGTACGCACGCACGCACGCACGCACGCACGCACATTCACGGTTTCACCTTATACACTTGTTGTGTACTATCGTATCATTTTACCGACCAGTAGCGGTTGAAAATCCTATGTACTGTCTACCTCTCACTCGGTCGTAGATACATCGTTGAAGCCAGTTTAGACTCTAGCTCTGTTTAGACTCTAGGATATCGCGCGGGAATATACGCGCTTTTTCTCATACCTATAGAAATGTTAACTCAAATTTGGCGAAATTACTTATAATATTTATATTGATATTTATTTGATCTATTAGAATCGTTTTTAGATTAATATTTATATAATATTCCATAATCCATACAATGATTTTCCTCAAGCAAATAATAATTTAATATTTTTTTAAAAGTGTGATATCGTCCAAAACAATCGCTTCTGTGTAATGGAACATTGCAAAATTTACAGACAAAACATATTCTACTTCTTTTCTTTTTTAATTGTGCAAATTCTACATTGGGGTTTTGGCGCTTTTTTACTCCGACGACTAGACACTATGTTTATAAGTTTATGTTTTCCGAAATTTGATAGTCTTTGTGGGTGATCTAGTCTGGATGATCTGCTTGTCATATGTCTCATAAGTGTTTGCTGTACTAGATATTTCTTCGTCGTTTTCCTTTGATCCACAATCTTCTATCCACGAAATTATCACTTTTTGCAGGAAATTTTTTATATGTATTCTTATTCTATGGCCCGTAATCATTCCCGTTGGGGCCCCGGGAGCATCTCCTTTCGTCCCCTCGTAGTGGTGATCCCCACCGCTTGCCCTTCACCGTCGTTACTTCTGAGGTGATGGGCGTGATAGGTATTGAAGGAACACTCGAATATGTTTAACAATAAATATTTATTAACAAAATATATTCGGTGAGTATACTTGACGTAAAACTCGCGGTTATTAATTTCGGTTCGCGGTTCGCGATTACAAGTTCGAACTCGGGTAGATTCGGGTAGATACGATTCGATATGCGCTACGAGTTCGGACGATGATTGCCTGAGATGTCGAGCAACTCGGATCAGTGATTGCTGCCAACTATCAACTATCAATTCGGACAGGCGTCTCGCGACTGACTTTCCGTCACGATGATGCTGGATAGGAAAAACTATGATGGGGTGTGTCTAAGGATACGAGATCATCGGATTCGTTTAGGAAAGCGTTGGTTCGGAAAGTGAGGGAAGTGGACGTCGTTGTTAATTGGCTAAATTTTGAGTTGATGGTTGGAAAAGGATACTAACCATCCTTGAGAGTAAGATGCTAGTAGGAAGCGTCGTACGTGAGAAAAGCAGATTTCCCGTATCTTCCCGTAGTAGGTGGTAGATTTAGGGACTATTGGGATAAAGACTGTTTGTCCGTTTGAAGGACCTTAATTAACAAAATCCTAAGATTGGGGTTAGGTTGGGGTTAGGTTTAATTAATTAATTTAAATAATTTAAAAAATAATAAATTTTATTTTATAAATAAAATTTTTTATTGATCATTTATTAATATTTTTATTATACTTACTTGATTAGGAAAACAAATAATTGAATACCCATATACTAATTTAAATATATTATTTACATCATTATATTTTATATATTTAATTTTCTCATTTTTTATAAATAATATTTGAGATACATTGAATACGAATTAGTTTCAACTTATTAACTACGAAAATAGGAATGGGGAAATATGAAAGAAAGTAGGAAACTAAGAAGTATGTTTTCATGCGGTCATAAAATTTGCTAGGGTATAAAGCCAGGTATAATTCCTTAGGAAATTTTGAAAACATTTGGGGGGGTGCAAACCCTTGGAGGCGGAGCAAAAGACATTTTTGCAATGTCCGTCTGTTGCGATTCTGTCCTGCTTCTGTCGTCCTGTTTCTTAAAAACTCTATAATTTTCACTGCTTTAATACTTTTCTTGAACTATCAATCTTATATAGCAGTGCACTATATCCAATTAATAATAATAGCAGGATACTCTGAATTGAAATTAATACGTACGGTACATTGAGTACATAAAAAATAAATATTATTGTTTAATAAAATAATTAAAATTAATAAAATTAAATTCACAATAACAAATTCTAAAATAAATTTAATATTAATCAACTTAAAAAAAATTAAATTACTTAATTTAATATTAAATTTCAAAAAAATTTTATAAAAATATCTATAATTCCCAAAATTATTATTTTAATTTAAACTATTTTTTGTTAAATTAATATTTTTAGTTATATAGTTTAATAAAAACATTAATTTTGTAAATTAAAAATTTAAAAATATTAATATAACTATAGATAATTTTAATATATTAATCTATTATTAATGAAAACTTTTATAATTCTATTCTTCCTTATATTTATAAATTTAAATGTTAATTTAATTTTAATTTTAAATTATTTTTATATAAAAATACCTTTATATCACCTTTAAAACAAATATATTTAATTTTTTATATTATTTTTATAACAATAAATATCTTAACATATAAACAAATAATTTCATTAAACTTATATATCTTATTAATTATTTTTATTAGAGGAATTTTAATTTTATTTTCTTATTTTATTAGTTTAATTAATGAACCATTTAAAAAAACCAATTATTTAAATTTATTTTTTACAAATTTAATTTTAATATTAACTTTTTTATTCTTAATTAATCATTATGATATAAATATTAAAATATTAAATTTTAATTATCACAAAAATAATAAAATTTATAATATTAAAACATTATATTTAAATCCCAACTATTACATTGTTTTAATATTTATTATTTTCTTAATTATTATATTATTTATTATAACAAAAATTTGTTATATTAAAAACAAAAACTTACGAGCAAAAAAATGAAAAAAGTAATTTCATCAATTTATAAAATTCATATAATAAATTTACCAATATCATTTATTAATTTACCTACTCCAATTAATATTAATTACTTATGAAATTTTGGATCAATACTTGGAATATTTTTAATAATTCAAATTATCTCAGGATTATTTTTATCAATACATTATTGTCCAAATATTAATATTGCATTTTATAGAATTTCAAATATTATAAAAGATATAAACTCAGGATTATTAATTCGATTAATTCATATAAACGGTGCATCATTTTATTTTTTCATTATATATTTACATATCGCACGAAATATATATTATTATTCATTTAAATTACTACAAGTTTGATTAATTGGAGTTTCAATTCTAGTTTTATCAATAGCAACAGCATTTCTTGGTTATGTATTACCATGAGGTCAAATATCTTTTTGAGGAGCAATAGTAAGTACTAATTTAATTTCAGCAATTCCCTATATTGGACAATTTACAGTTGAATGAAATTGAGGAGGATTTTCAATTAATAATGATACATTAAATCGATTTTATTCATTTCATTTTATTTTACCATTTTTAATCTTAATAATAGTATTCATACATCTAAGTATTCTTCATATTACAGGATCATCAAATCCAATTCATTCCAAACTAAACGTTTATAAAATTAATTTTCATCCATATTTTTCAATTAAAGATTTAATTACAATCATCTTAACTTTTATTTTATTTATATTAATTAACTTACAAATACCTTATATCCTGGGTGATCCAGATAATTTTAAAATAGCAAATCCAATAATTACACCAATTCATATTAAACCTGAATGATATTTTCTATTTGCATATTCAATTCTACGAACAATTCCGAATAAATTAGGAGGAGTAATTATACTTTTTATATCAATTTTTATTTTATATTTAATTCCATTAATTAATTTAAATATTTTAAAAAATAATAAATTTTATTTTATAAATAAAATTTTTTATTGATGATTTATTAACATTTTGATTATACTTACTTGATTAGAAAAACAAATAATTGAATATCCATATACAAATTTAAATATATTATTTACATCATTATATTTTATATATTTAATTTTATAATTTTTTACAAATAATATTTGAGATATATTATTAAAAAAAATAATTAGTTAATGAACTTGAATAAGTATATGACTTGAAATCATATTATAGAAATAAAATTTTCTATTAACTTTAAATAAACAATTATCTAATTATAAATTAAAATTTCATTATATAATTAAGTTATTATAATTATTAAACATAAATAATTTATTTAATTTAAATCAAAATTAATTATATTTACATTTTTTTTAAATTTTAAATTTATCTAATAAATCTATAATTTATTTAATAAAACCTATAAATAAATTAAATATAAAAAATAAAAAATTTAATTTATATATATATATCTATAAATCTATATACATAAATATTTTATAATTTAAATACACATAAATTTATATATATATATTTAATATATTTAAATACACACACAAATTTACTTATTTATATTTATATATATATAAACACAAACATACTAATAATATTAATATATTTATATAAATACATACAAATTTATTAATATACACACATATTTAAATATATATATAAAATACACACACACACATATTTAAATATAATTTTTAAAATAAAATTAATTTTTAAATTAATAATATTAATTAGAAATCAATAAATAAATATTAAATAATTTATTTATATATATATATAAATTTAATAAAAATTAATTTTTTAATTAATTAAATTTATATAAACAAACTTTTATATATTTAAATATAATAATTAAAAACTTAATCTATATATATATACATATAAATTTTTATAATTTTTAAATTAATAAAATTAATAATAATTTATTATAAAAAAATTTTATTAAAAAATGAATATTTTTTTAAATACAAATTAAAATACCATCAAAACAATAAATTCTTTTATTAAATAAATTAATATTAAATATATTAAAATTAACACTAATAATTCAACCCAACATATTATTATTAATTTATCATATCGAATACGAGGTAATACACCACGAATTATAATTAATAAAATTAAATGAAATAAATAAACTAAAATAAAACTAAATGATCATCAATTTAATCCAAAAAACATTATTGTTAATAATAATCTTATAAATATAACATTTAAATATTCAGATAAAAAAAATTAATACAAATAATCTTCTATAATATTCAACATTAAATCCAGAAACTAATTCTGATTCACCTTCAATCAAATCAAATGGAACTCGATTTAAATCAATTAATGCTCTAATTATAAAAATAATATATAAAGGATATATAAAAAAAATATATATTATATTGAAATTTTATAAATATAAATAAAGAATAATTCTCAATTAAAATTATTAGTAAAAAAAAACCAAAAATAATAAAATTTCAAATGAAATTATTTGAGAAACTGAACGTAATGAACCTAAAATTGAATAATTACATAAAGACACTCAACCAATTATTATAATTGGATAAACCATTAATCTCAAAATTAATATTAAAAAAATAATTCTATAATAAATAAAAAGAAAAGAATATATTCAGGGATAAATAAATCATAATATTAATGATAAAAAAATATAATTATTGGACTATATAAATATAAATTATTAAAATTTAAAAAAAAAATTCCTTTGATATCAATTTTAAAGCATCTCTAAAAGGTTGAAATAAACCTTTAATTATTAATTTATTTGGACCTTTTCGTAATTGAATATAACCTAATATCTTACGCTCAAATAAAGTTAAAAAAGCCACTCTAATCAAAATTATAAATATTATTAATAAAAAATTAAAAAAATAATTTTTTTTATATATTATAATTTTATTATAATTTATTTAAATTCTAAATTTAATGCACTAATTTGCTAATATAATCAAAATTATTAATTAAAGTTAATAATATAATTTAATTAAAAATTATAGTCCTTTCGTACAAATAATTTATTTATTTTTATAGATAGAAACCAATCTGACTCACGTCGATTTGAACTCAAATCATGTAAGATTTTAAAAGTCGAACAGACTTAATTATTAAACTTCTGCATTTAAAATTTACCTTAATTCAACATCGAGGTCGCAATCATCTTTATTAATATGATCTTTAAAAAGATATTACGCTGTTATCCCTAAGGTAATTTATTCTTTTAATTTATAATACAAGATCATTAATTATTCTTTAATTGAAGTTTATATTTAAAATAAAGTTTTATAAATTTACTAATCCTCCCAATTAAATATTTATATTTAAAACATTTAAAATCTAATATATATAAATATAAAATTCTATAGGGTCTTATCGTCCCATAAATATATTTTAGCATTTTTACTAAAAATTTAAATTAATTATATATATATATATGAGACAGTATATATCTCATTAATTCTTTCATTCTAGTTTTTAATTAAAAAACAATTGATTATGCTACCTTTGTACAGTCAATTATACTGCAGCCATTAAATAATTAAATCATTGGGCAGATAGACTTAAAATTAAAATCAATAGGCCATGTTTTTGATAAACAGGTGAATATATTTAATTTGCCTAATTCCTTATATATATATATATATTTCAAAATTTATTAAAAAATAAAAATTTTAAACATAAAATATTACTAATATAATCATTATACTTAATTTAAATAAATTATAAATTATTTTTTTTAATAAATATATATTATTCAATTTTATATAAATTTCTTAAATTTTTAAAATAAAATCATTAAATTATTAAGTATTTATTAATAAAAATTATTACCAAATCAATATAATTATAATATAAATTTTTAAATAATAATAATAATTTAATTATATATTTAAATTTATAGATTATCCCATAAATTTTTTATATAAAAATAAAAAAAATTATAAAATAAATTTTTTATATTTTTTATATATAAATTAAATTCATTTAAAAAAAACTAGATATAAAAATAATCGATTAACATTTAATTTCTAAATATATATTATAATTTTTTATTCAACAAAAACATAATTATATATTTAACTCTTTTTCTTTCGAGAATAATAAAATTATTAAATTATATTAATTAACCCTGATACAAAAGGTACAAAATTTATTTTACTTATTTAATTCTTTAAAATTTCATTCACATTACTAAATCTATAAATCATTATATTATTTCATAAATTATTACTTTAACAATTATTTATTATACAACTTTACAAAAATATAATTTAATAAATTTTAAACTAAAATATTAAATTTATTATTTTAAAAAAAAATTCAATTTAAATAATTTTCATTAAAAATGAAATATTATAAAAACTAATTTTTTATCTAAAAACATTTTCCAATATTTTTACTATGTTACGACTTATTCCACAAATGAAATTGACGGGCAATTTGTACACTTTTCAAAACTATTTTCAAATTAATTAATTTATTAATTTTACTTTTGAATCCTCTTTCAAATTAATATTAAAATATAATTATTAAAAAATTAAATTTATTATAACTCATAAATTCTTAAATATACTACATTTTGATTTGAATTAAAATTTTGTATTAAATTTTTATTAAAATTAATTTTATATAATAATATACAACAATACATAAACATCTACTTAAGTTTATCTTATCGTGGATTATCAAATTAAACTACAAGTGGCAGATAGCGCGGAGACAATGTATCTATGTGTTGAATCAAAAGTAAAACTTTTTTATTTCTAACTTTTCCAAAATTAAACTTTTACTAATATATTTGTGATGTTAGATTTACTTATTGATATGTATTTAATTATCATTTACTCAGTAAGCAAATATGCTCCAAATTATATCGTGCTTGGTCTTATCTGAATGAGAAAAGTGTGACAAATATGTTGGTAAATGATTTCATTTACTACAATGAATCAAAAATAAGAAGAATTTGATTTATGAGTTGAGGGTCTCAGCTTGTGGGAAGTTTTTAATGTTTGCGTAATGTACGCCTAGTATAGGTGCTCACATAAACGTTGCACTTCATACTACCATTTATTGACTTACAATGTAACCATTCCTTAGACTATGAACTTACAAACTAGTATAGGGAGGCCCGATATTGTATTATGGATCACTGACATTTTAGGAGGGGGAAGAAAGAGAATAAACGTATGAGATATATAATTACGTATATATGATTACACAATTGCAGGGAACATTTTCTTAATTTAACTGTGTTTGTATAACGTCAATTCACATCAGAGACCAGGCCACACACCGCGGGCAGGATGGCGCCCAGATGTCTGCACATCCTTGGCGCGTGCCCTCAGTAGTCCTAAGTACCCACCAGGGGTCTTGGAATTTTCATAGTTAAGGTCCTTCAGGCCAAGCGAGTATCTCTTGTCTTACATTTCCTTTTACGTTTATTGTTTACTACGGGTTAACAGGGAAAGTAGGTTTTCCTCGCGTCTGCTATGTTGCGTTAGCAACTTTCTCACGAGGGCGGCTAAAACCCTTCCTGGTCCACCAACCGTCTTATTATCCAATCGGAGAAAGATGTCTACTACCCTCACTTCCTTAACAAAAATTATCATCAACAAGTCCGATAGTCCCGTGTCCTTAGACACACCCATCCCTAGCTTTCCCCAGACACAGTATCGTCAGTAAAACTTCACTTATTCCGTATCCTTAGAATAGTCAACATATCTTTACCGGTCTCTATCCTTATAACAGTCGCGTACTTAACGTATCAGTGTAACTAGGTTTTACATAAGGTGATTGGAGTGAATTGTGATTTGTGTGTGTTAATTCAGTGTGTATTTCATTGTGATTGCTGAATTCATAATAAAGATTAATGAAAATAAAATTAATAGTTGTGTTACGACTCAGCTATTTTATTTTATCGTCTAACCCTCAAGTTTACGTGACATTTGCATTGTTCTTTTGTGATCTTTGCTTACAATCTTTGGTTCATTTACTAACTAAACATACGGTTTTCTTATTGCTATAATTTAATTTTCTACGGTGGTTAGCCACCAATATTTATCTTTATTGTCTTTGAGTGTCTCACTTAAATCTACGGTTGACAATTTATACATAAGTCTTATATTGCTATCCTTATGGTCTATGTCGCTATCATACAGTATTTTTTATTATTACGTTTCTGCTGTAGTGATAGAATAATGCTAAGTTATTATTGTTTTGGATTAATTTCACGCTATCTAAACAGGTGAAGAATTCCGGGGGGGAAATAACCTGTTTTGTGAACGTGTTTATGGTATAACGGGTTTGACTATAGATTGTAGGCGACGATGAAGTTTATGATTATTTTGTGTATCTTTGACCAGTGGTCTGACTAATTTAAGAATGAAGAATCGATATGGATTAATTTGGGCTCTTCGTATAGCTTGTGATTTGCTATATTTGCTAAATTTCAATTCTGGCAATCTATATATTCCTAAACATGCTGTGATGTATTTTCTTTCAATGATTCTTAATTTTTCCGTGGCGTTGACACTTACATTGAAACAGATTTAACGACCATACATTAGAATGGTTGGTCTAATTAGTGTTTCGTAGCAGTGAAGTTTTATTGATCTGTGCGAATCTTTCGAGTAAGGTAGTCTTATGAGGTATAAGAAGAATTTATCTGCTTTCTATAACTGTGTCTTTATGTTGTCGTTGTGATTTAACCCGAAGTTTAGATGGACTCCGAAGCATCTAACTTTGTTTGCATCGGAAAATTTTCCGTTGATATTTTCTGTTGTATGGAAGAATATTTTCGAATTTATTCTCACGTCGTACTTTGCTTTTGAAGTTTTTGAAATATATGGACTGAACGAGATTGTTTCACATTTATGGGTGTAGATTCTTAGCTTCCGTGTTGGAAAGCGTAATTTTCTACTTTCTTGACTAGGTCTTGCAGCTGGATTTTTATTTGTCACGGTTCATTGTTTCTGATGTAATTAACATATCATTTACGAATGCTATTGCTGATTTATTATTTGGATTGCCGTTCTTGTTCATGCCATACATTTATAATAGGACACTAAACATGGATATTGAACAGGATAGGCCGGTTTACCGTGTCTTACTGTAGATCTCGATGCGTTTGGTCCTTTTGCTTGATCCCTCTGAGAGGTAGAAGTATCTATCATTTTCTTTTTAATTTTTCCTTTATTAAACGTTCTTATTTGTTTCTACAAATACTTACATTTTTGTATCATTTGCTAATTACTATAGCATTATTATTATTATTATTATTTTCTGTGTCCCTTGGTTCTCCTGTTATTTCTCATTCTTCTATTACGTGTCTCAGGTCTTCTTCTTTCTTTTTACATAGCTTGCATCTTTTTTCTCCCTCTTCTTTCCAGTATTCCCTTGATTTAGTCTCGTTTCCACATCTGAATCTTGCTAATATTTTTCTGTCCTTCCACTTCATCCTCCCTTCTAAGTATTTTGCTAACTCTTCTTTGGCGATTTTTCTATAATGTTTGTCATATTTTGATTCCCTTATCCTTTCCCCCCTCTCTTCTGCTTCTCTCTTTCTCCTTTCTTCTATAATTTGGTCTAGTGTCATCTTTTCTTGCTCTTCTCTTACTTCCATCTGTGTCCCTCCATTTCTCATCCTTTCTAGTCCCTTCTTTCTCTTTCTTGCTCTTTTCCGTTATTGGCCATTTCCCCAGTTTCTCTCTCTTTCCTTTATGCACTTCTTTACAAGTTCCTTTTTTGACTCTATGGCTTTCCCTTCATACCTTGCTGCTCTTCCTAATACTTTTTCTTTGATTCCTGTTAGCTTACATTCTTCTATCGATATATAATTCGGTGTTGTCATATCTAAACCTAAGCTCCATTTCACATATCTTCTTTGTATTCTATCCAGCCTTTCTTCCATGTTCCAGCCTCATACCTATGCTCCAAACAGCGCCACGTTCTCTACCAGCGTTACAAACATCTTCATTCTCCTCTTGTTGTCCTGTTTGGAAATTTTTTCTTCCACGCTCCATGTTTTCTTCATTGCTATTCTTGCTCTCTTTTTCCTGTCTTCTATGTGTTTCTCATCACTGCCGTTTTTTCAGTAGTATGTACCCTAGGTATCTTATCTCGTCCACTTCTTCTAATTCTCGTTCTCCCCATTTCCATTTTCTTTGTCTCCTCTTGTTCTTTCGTTTTCTTCGAAAACTACACTCTTGGCCTTTTTCGTGCACAGTTCCAATTCGGTTTCCTTTAAAAATATTTCGAATCTCTTTAGCATTTCCTTTAGCTTCTCCTCTCTATCAGCCATCAGCACAATATCGTCTGCATATGTCAATGACCATACTTTTCTTTCTCCTACCACTATGCCCCCCCCCGACTTGTCCTTTCCTTAATTCTTCTTCCAGCCCCGCCACGTAGATGTTAAATAGGGCTCAACGGGCATCCTTGTCTGACTCCCCTCACTGTCCAAAATTCTTTTGTGTTGTTATTCTTGATTCTTACCACATTCTTTGTTTCTGCGTATATCTCTTTATTCCTTCTGGTTAAGTTTTCGTTAATCCCCATTTTTCTCATTTTCTCCTCCAATTTCTTTCTATTTAGCCTGTCGAACGCCGCTTTTAAGTCCGCAAAGCAGGCATGTAGTTTTTCTTTTTCTCTACTCAACTGTTTGTCTATGATATGGTTTATCACAAATACCGCGTCTTTCTTTTCTGAATCCGAATTGGCTCTCTTTCAGTTTGTTTTCAATCTCTGCCTTCAGTCGTTCGTGCAGTATCCCTGCACAGATCTTGTATGCTGTATCCATTAATGTTACTTTTCTGTAACCCTTCCCTACTCTCTTGTCCCTCTTTTTATATATCGGACATATTTGCTCCTTTTTTCCAATCTTCTGGTATCCCCACCCCATTCCATATTTTCCTTAACAGAGCCCATAACGCTTCACCCACTTCCTTCGGTGCATACTTCTCCTTCAAGTTTCTTAGTTTGTATATCACCTCTTCCTTCTCTATATATTATCTTCTCTCTCCTCCATTATTTTCTCTTCTGCTCGATGCTCCTCTTTTTTCCTGCCCTCTTTGTGCTCTGTTCCTTCTAAAATTTCCATAAAATGATTTTTCCACTCTTCCTCGCTTATTTCATATAATCTTCATCTATATTCTCTCTTCTTCTTCTGTAATTATTTATGTATTTCCACGCTTCTTGTTCTGTTTTGGTCTTCTTGATTTTCACCATTCCTTCTTCTTCGTATCTTTCCTTTCTTTGTTTGCACCTCTATTTGAATGCCTTTTTTCCTCCATAAGAGCTTCTCTACTGTATTTTCCTTTCATAAACTTTGTCACCTTCCTTCTCATCTCTCTTTTACTCTCTTTTCCTCTCTTTCTATTCCTTATCTTTACTTTCTTCTTTTGCATTGCTTCGTTTATCTTCTTGTTGATTTCTGTCCACATTTCCGCTACTGTTCTTCCGTTGCAGGTCCAGTCTTTACATTCGTCCAAGTATTTTTCCACACTTTTGTTTGTCCATTCCCTCTTCTCCTTCTCTTCTTCTTCCTTTTCCTCATTTTTTTTGTAATTCCGCGCCCCCCCCTATTTCTATTTCTAACGGCATGTGGCCTGACTCTGTTCTTTTTCCTATTTTCATGTAAATTATTTCTTCTGTCGCCTCCTGATTGCCAATCACATAGTCTATTACTGAGTTTCCTCTCTCGCCAATATAGGTCCGCTTCTCTCCTTCTTTATCGCTGCCATTGATTATCTTTAGCAGTGTTCTTCCTTCCATGTTTATAGTCTTGTCTTTTGATCGTCTGTTTTTTTCTTTCCCTACGTCCTCGTTTATCGACCCTCCCTCTTCTCCCGTTCTTGCGTTCCAGTCTCCGCCGATGATCACCACTTCCTCTTCTCTTCCGTCTACTCTTTCCTCTATTTTTTTCCATGTCCCTTATGTATCTTGATTATAAACCATCATTATCCTATACGTCTTGTAATTGTATATTATTTTTCTTCCAACTATATTATCACTATTTCCTTTATATCCTATTTCTCTTAGGTTTTTATTTATACCCGTTGTTATTCTTCCCTTTGCTCTTCCTTTTTTCCTTACTGTCATTGCTGCCCTGCATTTCCAGTCGAATTCCTTGGGTAGTCTATATTTTAACTTTTCTCTTTTGTCCTTACTTATTAGCCCTGCTACATTTCAGAAGCACGTTTTCATCCCCATTGTAGTCCCCCCTCCTGTTCCTCTTTTTTCATTTTCCTTCCCCTCTCTTTCTTTCTTCCTCCAGCCTCTCTCCGTTTTCGTTCCACCTGTACCATTTGTTCTCTATTGTTAGTTTCTTGTATCCTGTCCTTACATATTCGCCTTGTTCCATTCTTTCTCTGGCTACCCTTCTTATGTGTTGCTTCCCATCCCTTTCTTTTTTGTCAGATCATCGTCCATGTATACATCCTTTTCCCATTTGCTTTTCTCCTTCATTATCCTTATTTTTTCCTCCATTGATTTCATCGTTGCCACTATTATTGTGTTCTTCCCCCCCCCCACCACACCTTTATCATATGTGCTTTTTCTACATGTGTCCCTATCCTCATTTTTTCGTTTATGAACTCCTTTACTGTCTCTTCATTGCTTCCTTCGTTTCAGTCCACTCCCTTGATTACTATGTTTCTTCTTCTTTCCTCTCTCTCTGCCCTGTCCTGATCCTCTCCAATTCTTCTGATTCTACCCAATAATTCTTTCTTTTCCCATTCCCACTCTCCTTTCTCTCTGTCTGTCTCTCTTTCCCTTCTTTCCCTTCTTTCCCTTTCCTCTTTCATTTCTCTCTTCAGCTCCTCCACTTGCTTTTCCAATATATATATATTTTATTTCCTCGATCACTGCCTCGAATCCTCTTTCCATTTTCTCTATTTTTTCCACCACTGCCTCCATTACTTTCTCTCTGGCTGGTGTCTCTTTTTCTGTCGAGCTGTATTTGTCCAGTGTATTTTTGAAGACTGCTTTACCAGTACTCCTTGGTCTTCCCCTGTTTGTCGCCATCTGCCGTTTCCCTACCTTACTTTGTTTTGCCGCGCTTCTAGCCTCCTAACCCCTTGTTTTCTAGTTTTTCTTATTTGTAGCTTTCTCTCGTTCTTGTCTCCTTTTTCGCTTTTCTTTTGCCTTCTCCTTGTATGCTCACTCTTTATTTTCCCTTCTTCATGCCTCTTTATGCTTCCTGTTCCTTTTTCCCTTCACACTTCACTTCTTCCACAGAGATCTCCGTCCGTGTGTTACCCTCGGCCCGAACCGAACCGAAAGCCCAAGTAAGGATTACTATTTTTGGCAAGCGAGTTTATGTAATTGTCCATTTTGTCGTCATATGCTTTAGAGAATTTTGTGTGCACTTAGTATGTTAGTATAGTTGATATATATATATATATATATATATATATATATATATATATATGTCGGAGATGAAAGGACACCGGAACCTTCGGATATATATATATATATATATATATATATATATATATATATATGTGTATATTAGTTAGAGGAGGTAGAACAAGAATTTTCGCGTTGATGGATTGGATAAGAATGTGAATATTCGTTGTTTGATATATATTTATTCCTACGTTTGCCTTCTTCTTCTCTTTTAATTTCGCTATAGTAGTTTGTCGTTAGAACCAAAGCTCAGTTCATTTACTACGATGGTTTCTATTGCCACAATTTTCTTGCTCTTCGAGTTTAATAATCGAGGATGATTCCAACGATCCTCTCTGTGTGGGGTTCGTGTGGTTTCGCAAGCCTTGCCCAAAGACGGGCAATATTTTGACAACAGTGGGAGGAGGAATGCGAAGATCGATGGGTGTTTTCGATAATCGAAAACACCGTTTGCACAAGCCAACACAGCGAACGATCCTTTGGTTAAATTTTCGAAGGGAAATTGTTCTGCTATTTCTCTCTTACAATCGCATGCAATGATGGCAAGAATATCGGTAAATAGCAATGCCGGTATTGCTCTTAATTTTCGATTGACCCCGACGATGTATTTAATGGTCCTCTCTGTGCGGGACTTGTGTGATTTCGCAAGCCTTGCCCAAAGACGGGCAATGTTTTGCCAACAATGGGAGGAGGAATGCGAAGATCAGTGGGTGTTTGAGTAGCTGAAAACACCGTTCGCACAAGCCGACACAGCGGACAACCCCTTTGTTTAAAGTTTAAACAATGATTCTATCTTCAAAACCGTTCACGAAAATAAAACGAGATCGATGATAGGAAGTTCTAATTCGATTCTCGAGGGCAACGAAATTATCAGAGAAGAAGGAAATTTTCAAAATTAATTTTCTTACCTTGAGGAGTAGGTGCTGTCTGGCGCCATTACCTCAGCTGCTCCGGTGGTCGTCGATGTTTTTGTTGGGTTTATTACTTGAACTCGAATATAGTTTACTATCAACTTTTACTTTATTTATCTATTTCGATACAGACTGAACAATTTACTAACTGGATTAATACCGCAATTACAATGCCCGTTTCTGTCTAAGCGATGAAATGAGGACTTCAAAGATAAAATTTTCTTTTTACTTAGTCGCGGCTCTCTTTTCTTGACCGAAAAACTAAAGATCCCGAAACGCAAAATACTATACAAAATTTTTAAACGCAATGATGAGCGCAATAACGAACGTAGTAACAATGAACACAAAGAGTGAACAAAATAATAATGAACCGTAATAACAATGATCACTAAGAATGAATACAAAAATAATGAGCACAATATGGTACGTAAATTATAATGAGCACAAAGAATGATTAAAATAATAATGAGCGCTGCGCTATGTTGCTACGCTTATTTATAATGCCATCCCCCACGGAGTGGTGGTCCACTGGGGCTTCACTTCCATGGGAATCGGGATGTTGCAGTTTGGGTTTCCTGAAATCGTACGTGAGACTGTCTTCTCATATCTATGATTCTTACCTCTGAATGAAAATCGACGCATCATAATAGTGTGATGCTGGTAGTGAACATCTTAAGAGAATCTTAATTAGCCTAGGCCCTGTTTTTAATATTTGATTTCATTCGACTGCATGTGGCCTTCTTTCATCTACTGGCCGTCGGTTTTTCGTAATCGCCACGCAAGCACGTGTTTGCCGTACGGGTATATGTGTCGCTATCGAGTTTTACTGCCTCGGCTCCCATTGTTGGCATAACATACGGTCAGCGTTACAGTTACGTAATTATTTCATTCTAACCACTTCTAGTTAATTATGATTGCGACAATAGATCATGGGAGTTGTGGTGTCTTCACAAGAGATACCCTGCTTTCTCCCATGGGTTATTTACATTTTCCATTTCTGCTGCTATATTTTTATTGATTGTAGTATAATTTGACATTAATTGATGTACGGTACAAGGAGAAATGAGAACATTCTCTCATGAGAATATTATATGTTTTACCAGTTTATATTTTTTAAATGTTATATTTTATAAACTATATACATGCAGAAAAGATATGAAAGTTATAGAAGGAAATCTAAATAGAATCTTGTTATATTTTTTATTGATTACTATTAAGGTGTTTTGAAAGCAAAATGATAGCTTATACGCAATATTTTATTGTTTTACTTCTCATTAAATTATGCAAGTAAATCAGTTAGTCAATCAAAGTAAGACTATATATACATTACAAATAACTGTAACGTCTTAAAAATTACAAAATTCATTAATGGATATTGAAACATGGTAACATAATCCTTAGAAAGGTCTGTGAAATATAACACAAGGGTGAGCAGAGAGCAATCGCCGGTATCAACGAATGCCAAAGGATATGCCAAAATAGTAGGTCTTATTAAACGATCTTTTATTAAACGATCAACGCTTTTGCAACGATGTAAACATTTGAAACATCCAACACTGAAACGCTGGATATTTCTCGCCTCTCGCCGTAGAGAAAAGCTATAGAAATTACGAAAGTACGTATGCAGTGTAGGAAGTATCGAAGAAAGGATGTATTTAGTGATGGAAAATAATTCGACTCGAATGCGTTAGATGTTCCTAAGAATCATGCAATACTAAACCATTATTCAGATAAAAGGAAAGGAGAAGAAAAGTGGAAAGATTAGAAATGATATACTTGCGTTGCGAACTTTGGGACGGAAACGGAAAGAAGATGCGCATGATACGTTTAGAGAATATGAACATGTTGGGTAGTGGAGAAATGACACTTATAGATATATGGAAGGAAAAAAATAATAACGGATAGATTCTTTCGTTCGTGCACTTAAATCAGATGATCATGTGGTTAGTATGAATTTCTGTAATAACGTCATTAGAAGAAATGGAGTTAATTATTCCTGCGCGATATAAAACGCAGCATACGCCAACCTCCTAATTATGGAAATTTTCATCACTTTATAGACGAATATATTTGTATGATTTGAATGTACAACTATCTCTAAAGAAATTACATGTAGAATTTTAGCATGTTTCTCTTGGCATAAAAATTGTGCAATATGATCAAGCAACAGCGATATAAAATAATATCACGTTGCAGTTTATCTGAACGAAAAAACGAAATATTTACTTGTGTAATATTCACAAATAAAACTATGCAATTACCAGAGATATCGCAATCGATCGAAAATGTTGCACGATTCAAAACAGTTTCTTAAAAAAAGTTGAAAGAAGTGTTGGTTTATTAGATCATGTGAAACAAGAAAGTATTCACATAATGACAACTCCGAGGCTCTACTTCCTAGGATTATAGGATTTGGAGGTGCAGTTCTACCCCAGAAATGCTTGTAGAGCCTCTTCACCTCCCTTGCCTCTGGCGGTTGCCTGCCTGGTTCTAAGTAAGCCAAGTCATTGTTAACAATTACATCGGCCAACATCCTTGGACACATTTTAAAGATCTCCTGACAGCATGCGTTGACCCAAGATGACGGCATGCAGATAGGTTGTGTTCGCGTCGCTTCGTACACTGTCCGTGTGTACAAACAGTACGCCACGAATGTAATCCAGATGTCTTCACGTGGGCAGACGCCACCCGCCACCCGCCACGAATGCAAGCATGGTTTTGCAACCCTTGAAAACGCAAAAGCCTGAAAAAGGGGCAGAGTGGTCAACCCCTAAAGATATTAATATAAGCGCTACACCGATAAAGCAAAACAGCCCAGAAATCAAGAAGCGGTCTGATGAAGAGAAGGAGGATACTAAAGAAGAATCGCGGCCAATACCCGACATAAGGGAACGAGCTAACGATATGGAAAAGAGGGTCCTACCATTCTGCCACGACCCGAGCAACAAAGTTAACAAGGGCAAACCGCAACGATAATGCGTTACTTTAAGGATATGAGAGGATTTGTGGAGAATCTCCTGCTCCACAACTGTCATCTAGCCGGAAGGCTAGAACAAGCTAAAAGCTAAGAATAAGGAAACTGCGATATTAAGCGCTGTGAGTAAGTCGCTGGAAGCCAGCAAGCGGCTTAAAACGGCCGTTAAGAAAACAACGAAGGCCGAGTCAAAACAGCTCTCGTACGCGGAAAAAGTGAAGATGGCCAACAATAAAGCGGACAAATGGCGGTAAAACCACCGAGAAATGTGGTTATAATCCGGTCGGAAGTTGAGGATGGTGAAATAAGAACCAGCGGAAAAGCGCGCGACGCGCTATTCACGCTAGTAATCCCCCGTAAAGGGGGAATACAAGTCACAGCAGTTGAAAACAAAATAAGCGACACCGGCCTAATCGTGGAAACGACGAAGGACTGAAGCCGGAAGGACTGAAAGCGTTCACAGAGGATGTACAGAATACACACATAACGTACGGACATTCGGAGAAAAAATAAAATAATCAGATGACTCATGCGAAAAATCGTTCTTCACATAAGTGGATGAATATCTGAAAAATATTCGAAATTCGAACATCTTACACATGTTCGCACATTTATCGAGAAGTGAGTTGTGTATTATACAATTTTTCTAGATGTATATGTTTTTTTGTCACATAAATGTTATTAGGCCAGTTGCTGAACAAGAGCATAAAGATTCATCACTTTGAGCAGAGGCATATGCTTGTACGAGTTTAAAATAATCTTCTTACCATTGAAATCTATCCATAGTTACGCTATAAATTATAATACAATTTGTATATTGTATTTGTATTCAACAGTACATCTCAACTGAACAAATGTATCGCGTAACAACTATTTATCACTAAAGCGAAGATGTCTAACCCAATCGAATTTTATTGTCAATGTTAGTATTATTTTAGAAATGATATAAATAGTAAAAATGAAAAGGAAACAACTTTTAATTCTCTGATAATTTAATAAGAGGAGCACCTAACGCTCCTTTTCTCTCGATCTGTTTAGCAATAATTTTATTCACTAATTTTTCGAGAGCTTCCAATATGATCTCACTGCGCTCAAGACTGCCAATAGACAACGTGCAGAGAAAACTTTGATGCCTCATCTGTGAAATGCTGTCAAAAAGGCTTTAAGTGAAAACATACATACATGCCTGTATGAAAACTGCAACTGCTCATGAATTCAATTTCGACTCGGATTTGAGAATCCTATAAGATATTATTTTAAACTATACTAAATATATAGAGTACGCTGTCCCGCGTATCCTGAAGATATCTTTAAAATGACGGTCCTACCAAATTAAATTCAGACTGTTTTCTGAAACTGCTTAATCAAATGATGCATTGATTTATTTTTATAGTAGTAAATCTGGGCATCAGAAATTTGCTCCATCCATTTGAAAGTCCATCGAACTCGGTCTATTTATCACCGTTACGAAACATATATACTCTAGTAGGAACATTCCTAACACGATAATGCTTAGAGGAAAGCACGCCAGAATCGCTGTCTCTCAAATCCATTCAATGAATAAGAGACGAATGAAGATGCGTATTATAGTTATATGCAAGTATCCGTAAAGTGGTGTGAGACGTTCGAACAGGTTTGTTCGATGAAAATCAGCTACATACTCTGTTCCGGGTGAAGAAATGAGCCGCAAGTGGAAAAGGGTGAAAAGGGAAGGGGAAATAAGGAGAATACAAAGAGTTGATGAATGTAAGGAATGGAAGCTGAATCTCAAAATAAAGAACAAGAAAAAACAAGCTACTTACGATAACACGATTGCTAGTCATCTGTTCTCGATGACGATTGCCTATACCACCGCCCTTGTTGAATATTTTAGCAGTTCTAGTATATTTGAGCATATTATATTTATATTTCGATGCACACTACCTCTTCGACCATTTATTTCCGTGATTATGACTGAAGAACAAACAGAAGATACTTATCGTAAATGAAATTTAAGCAAGAAGGAACTTTTTGCGATGTTAACTCCAAATGAGAAAATATGTATATATCATTATGGATCATGACCTGCCTATTTTTACATTAAATGTTTTGAAAAGTTGTATTTCAAAGCATGGCATGGTTTTCGTCGAAGGAAATCGTTTCGTGGAAGGAAATAGTTTCAAATAGTGAAAGAGCAAAATTATATAACTCTGAAAGAATAATATAATTTAACATGAAAATATTAAAAAACTGAGTACATCGAAATATAATAGATATTTTACAAGGGAAGTAAAAATATAGGTAAATAAATATAAGTAAAAAAGTATAAGAAATCATTTATTTTTTCTAAAATATATTTTGTATGGCGCGTGCTATCATTTTGTTATCTCAAATTTATCTTCTATTTATATTTCTTTACATAATTTTCACAATATATTTATGAATTAGATGCATTTTCATAACCTACTACTACCGTTCTACTAGCGAGTTTTCGCATGCTCAATGAGATATGTAGTATAGGAAGTGCATAAATATATATTTTTTATGTATCTTCAAACACGAACTAGAATATCGAGCATGTTATCATTTTCCTGTGGATTGTAAAATGATCAACCGTGGTTGATAAATTAACAAATTGTAAAAATTTGTCGATTTGTAGTACGAGTGCGGAGTGCGAGTAGTAACGATAGTGAACACACAATTGAATACCCAAACGACAAACTCCTGAGCTTGATACTTATTTTTACGTGGGTCCAAACTTTATCGATTCGATATAGGCTCTGACCGCTCTGGGTTATTTAAAATATATGTCGGGTTAAGATCGGAATTTTTGGCGCGTGACAACTCTTTGCGTGGACTAGCCATCGTTTCACAAAGCCGAGATTATATGTACGCGTATATACAAGACTATCACAAAGCTTAACAAATAATTAAGTCTAATGAATAATAAATTTGATGAACAATGAAGTTAATAAATAATAAATTATACGAATAATTAAGTTTAACAGATAATAAGTCTAATGAATAATAAGCTTAACGAATAGTAAGATTAATGAATAATATGATTTACGAATAATGAATTTAATGTACACTATTAACAATGTGTTTGTTGGGTTCAAACGAATCCATGGCCAACGAGATAACTCTTTACTAAGCGTAAAAATAATCTTAGGCGCAAAATACGATTGACGAAAATGCTCGAGGTGTCACTCTCCAAGGCAATCGCACGAATTTGATACGCACTCGTTAGAAGCATCGAGAAAGTTCCGAACGCCGTTGCTAGGCAGTTTCTGCTTGGAGTTTGGTTATTGATACAATGTATGTCCCATTGTATCGGCACCTCCGAGGTAACCTCACGCGTGGCTAGGCCCGCTCTCGAGGCCGCATGCCGCCACAATCACACTTCTCGGAAAACCCATACAACCACTCGTCAGACCTCCGTTAGGCAAAACGTTTATCTCGTGACCGTGGCTACGTTCGGCGACCAATTGTCACCTATAATAAAATCTAGGCTAAAGTACTAGAGGATGTTCCGAAAATTTCCAAGGAAAGGCTTCGGCTTTCCTTTCATCTCCGACATATAGGTAGAGAAATAGGAAAGGATAGGGGAAGACGTTTGGATATAGTGGATTTGAAGTACAATTTCATTCGCAAAATATAGCGAACCAAGAAAGAACCGTGGAAAGATTTGGACATTTGTGCGCTTCATGTGACGCTGGAGAGAAGAAAAGAAAAAAGAAACGAGAGGGAAGAGACCAAAAGAATGAAAAATGAAACCTTTCTTCACAAAAGACAGAAAAGATTCACTATGCATATTATTCGCTTCGCCTTATCGTTATCCACGTACGCACGCACGCACGCACGCACATTCACGGTTTCACCTTATACACTTGTTGTGTACTATCGTATCATTTTACCGACCAGTAGCGGTTGAAAATCCTATGTACTGTCTACCTCTCACTCGGTCGCAGATACACATCGTTGAAGCCAGTTTAGACTCTAGCTCTGTTTAGACTCTAGGATATCGCGCGGGAATATACGCGCTTTTTCTCATACCTATAGAAATGTTAACTCAAATTTGGCGAAATTACTTATAATATTTATATTGATATTTATTTGATCTATTAGAATCGTTTTTAGATTAATATTTATATAATATTCCATAATCCATACAATGATTTTCCTCAAGCAAATAATAATTTAATATTTTTTTAAAAGTGTGATATCGTCCAAAACAATCGCTTCTGTGTAATGGAACATTGCAAAATTTACAGACAAAACATATTCTACTTCTTTTCTTTTTTAATTGTGCAAATTCTACATTGGGGTTTTGGGGCTTTTTTACTCCGACGACTAGACACTATGTTTATAAGTTTATGTTTTCCGAAATTTGATAGTCTTTGTGGGTGATCTAGTCTGGATGATCTGCTTGTCATATGTCTCATAAGTGTTTGCTGTACTAGATATTTCTTCGTCGTTTTCCTTTGATCCACAATCTTCTATCCACGAAATTATCACTTTTTGCAGGAAATTTTTTATATGTATTCTTATTCTATGGCCCATAATCATTCCCGTTGGGGCCCCGGGAGCATCTCCTTTCGTCCCCTCGTAGTGGTGATCCCCACCGCTTGCCCTTCACCGTCGTTACTTCTGAGGTGATGGGCGTGATAGGTATTGAAGGAACACTCGAATATGTTTAACAATAAATATTTATTAACAAAATATATTCGGTGAGTATACTTGACGTAAAACTCGCGGTTATTAATTTCGGTTCGCGGTTCGCGATTACAAGTTCGAACTCGGGTAGATTCGGGTAGATACGATTCGATATGCGCTACGAGTTCGGACGATGATTGCCTAAGATGTCGAGCAACTCGGATCAGTGATTGCTGCCAACTATCAACTATCAATTCGTACAGGCGTCTCGCGACTGACTTTCCGTCACGATGATGCTGGATAGGAAAAACTATGATGGGGTGTGTCTAAGGATACGAGATCATCGGATTCGTTTAGGAAAGCGTTGGTTCGGAAAGTGAGGGAAGTGGACGTCGTTGTTAATTGGCTAAATTTTGAGTTGGTGGTTGGAAAAGGATACTAACCATCCTTGAGAGAAAGATGCTAGTAGGAAGCGTCGTACGTGAGAAAAGCAGATTTCCCGTATCTTCCCGTAGTAGGTGGTAGATTTAGGGACTATTGGGATAAAGACTGTTTGTCCGTTTGAAGGACCTTAATTAACAAAATCCTAAGATTTGTAGCGGGCCCTTAGGTTAACTGAAAGTATTCTGTAAGAATGTATCGGCATCTCGCAGTCATCTTGTCTTGTATAGGGTCTTTGTGTAACGAGCCACGGGACAGAAACCGTTGGAAAGTTTGTTGTCGAGTGTTGCTACACTTCCTTCTGTTACTGCCCTCTTAGTACACATTCCTTGGTCAGCCGTTCCACCGTCTTCTGGAGACGACTGACCTCACTCTCCAGAAAGCGCACCCTCCTCCGCAGATATGCGCTGTCCGCGTGTTCATGTCCGTGAATCGGTTAGCTGTCCTTCTCGGTCCCTTCTCTTTCATCCGATTCCATCTTTATATCCTCTTTCCGCGCGTCGTCGCCGCCAACGGCACCGTCGCGGATGCAGAGACGGCAGAGATCGGCCATTGTTGAGGCGACGGCGGAGGTGGTGGTGATGTCACGTAAAATAACAAAATAAAAAAGGAATTTGAGGTGAAAAATAAAAAAAGAAAACTTTATTTTTTTTTTCTAACATCAATACACTTTACAATCTACCTCCGAACTCTAGGCGTGACTTTCTAAGACTGACTCTCATGATTTTACTTTCGATCGGATCCGATTACTTTCTTTTGTCATCCCTCAACATCCTCACCGTCCATGCATTTGTTAGGCGTCCGCGATCGTTGCCACGTGCTCTTTCTTCTAGAACCTTCGGTGGAAGGACCGTTGGGATGTTGATGGTTCATTAGGCACTTCAGCGATATACATTGTCGCCGAGTGCCGCCACATCTTTATCTCTATCGTCAGTCCGTCGGATTTGAAGTATGCCGGTCGTGACAGTGACCACGTGCGCCGTTGGAGTTCAGCGCTGGACGCTTTCGCCCTCCATGAGGCCAACCTTGACCCAGTAATCTTCCGGTATGATCGCTTGCCGAGCGCGTTCACAACGGTCGAAGAGGAAGAACACGATGACATTTCGTCGTCGAATTGTTGCAAAAATTCCAATTCTGCGTTATTTGTAAAAATCTGTTTCTGCTTATTACTTGCGAGAAGAATGGAGTTTCCATACATGGATCAGTTGACCAATAGTCGTACAGAGCATTCATTTTTACTTGTCTCGTTAGAACTGCTAGGCCTAAAAATTTCTTTATTTCTGTTCATTTCTTTGTTTTTGATGTAATTTTGTATTTATCTATAACTTAATAATGATACCTATTCGGTTCTCTCACGAGATACTCATTAAAAGAGTCATTTCCAATGAATAAATTTGCACTGCCTAAAACACATTCTGGAGAATTCGGCATGATTTTTATGTCGGGATGTCGTGGGACGACGACGCACTCAGTGCACTCTGCTTGTTTTCTTTTTTTTTTTTTTTTTTTTTTTTGTACGTGGAGAAATACTCGTGGACACTCCACCTCTGCGGCAGCAGCAGAGCAGCGTCGGTCTCTTACCGACTAAAACTCCACGGTGGTCATCCTGACATTTGACAGAAGTGTTCCCGGGGTCTCTCATGAATTACTAACAGTGCACTCCTTGCACTCCGATCCTCTTGATCGAGCCAACAATGCAAATTTCCCTAACCGATTAATTTGTCGCTAGGGGAGGCCATCGCCCCCGAGGAGGCCGCGCGAAGCAGATCTTCGTCCCTCTCGCCCAATATGTGCTAATAATGGGAAGAGAAACACGGAGACCATAGGTGTTTTCTATGATTGAAAACACCGTAATTAGCACAACGTTTCGGCTGCGTCAGATCACTAGTTAATGCAGAGAACGGTCGTTGTGAATCCAAAATGTCTTGGGCAAAATCCGCGTTAATCGTGTGCTTGATATTCTTGTTCGTTGATTGTAACTGCCAACGGATACTTTTATTCCGATTTCAAATATCGTACAACTGCGAAGTTATCAGAGAAGAGAATATACAAACTTTAAAATTCTCACCTTAAATGTATGCGGAGTCAATCGTGTTCTATTATACAATTCGGCGGTTAATCGAACTTTGGCACTTATTTCGCTTGGGCAACCTTCGTAGTTAACACTTATAAATTTCGTTTGAAACAATTATTCGAGAGATAACTAGCAGAGTGACGGTGTAAACACTTCTATCGAAAGATGGTAGCTCTTGTTAATACTTATAAATTTCTACTAACTTGATTCCGATTAAGACAAACTGTAGTTAATACTTATAGATTTCAATTGATTACTTATTGATTTCAATTCAAACACTAAGTTGCCACACGCCTTGTACGTTTCATTGACATGAGCAAGGAAATTACCAAATACATCACAAATGCAACCTCAGCAAGGACAAAGCTGCCACGCGCCTGGCACGTTCCACTGGCATCAGTAGGGAAAGCCTGGGAAGCATCGCAGACGAAACATCAACAAAATACGAGCTACTACAATATCTACATTTTATCACGCACCTTGTATGTCACTAACACCAAACGAAACATGAGAAATTAAGAAGACGAAACTTCAGCAGCATCTATGTGTCTCAAGGATGTGGAAAATTAAAAATAGCGTAAACAAGATAATCAAGAAAACGAAACTTCAGCAGACTCCGTGCGTCCAAAAAAAGGTGAGATAATCAAGAAGACGGAACTTCAGGCGGCGAGGCGAGGTTCTCAAATTCTTTAATTACTATTGTAGGTGTGATAAATTCGTAATCTTTCGATGTGGTATTTATTATTCTTGTATATCCTTGTCCCTTATGGTTCTTCGCACCTACATTACCAAAATAGACTCCCTTGATTGGCTCGATTTTGGGAGTAAATCCCTCTTTTATCTCCAGATTTGTAATGTTAATCGAACATTTGTAATGGTACCGAACTTCGTTTCCGCACGATTATCTTTTCTCTTGTATCCAAGGGGATATAAATATTTCCCCACTTATATGTTTTCGCTCGTAATCCAAACGAGCCTTGCATCCTGCGAAAAATTCGGATCCTAAGATTCCATCTTGATCGATCAGCAATGAGTCAACTACGTGAAAAATAACTTTTTTTTTATAATTATTATTATTAACGTGGAGGAAATCCGCACGGACACCAGGTCGCTTCTGGGGAAAAGCGGCGTGGTAATGCCGGACTCCAACCGACTAAAACCTCCACGATGACCGTCCCGGCAGCGGTCGAATAGGAAGAGCATGACGACATTTCGTCGTCGGATCTCACCGCCCCGCCGCGATTGCGGCGTCGCCGCATCCCATCCCGTGAGGGTCCCGGGCCGACGGTCATAACGTCGAGTTCCTCCAACCCTCTCCGAGACCCCCCAGTTCGTGTGTCCCCTTCGCCAGACGCATGAGCGTGTTCGGGGGCCTGGCGGCCCACCCCCGGACGGTCACGGTTGCTCGATGACGACTCGGGGCCCGTTTTACAACCCGCGGCTGCGCCGGTACTGTGGTATCCCTCCCCTGCACTGTAAACGATTTTTTGGTTCGTTTCTCTGTCCATTGTGATTCTGAAGTCGCCGAGGTCGTCAACAAGGGTTTCCATCCTGGTGCCACTCACTCTTTCGCACCCTGCCCCAGCAAAGGCCGGCGCAGGGTGACGGGGAGCCCCACAAGAAGGTGAGGTGAGTGGTCTTGGCAGATACGGGCCCACCAACTTCTCCGAGGTTCTTCGCACCGGATCGGCAAACTGGCGAGGGCCGAAGACGTCAACCAGTCACCACCCGGCTATAGGAGAACATTAGATTCATCGTGGTTTCCCGATGGGACCAGGGCGTGGTCCTACGCCCTGAGAACCCGTAGCCGCCTCGTGCTCCCCACGTGAAAAATAACTTGATTTCCCGCAACCTGCATTACGATTGCATGATTGCTGCAGCATGATTGCTGATTCGGATAAGGCAGGTTTCTTGATGACATTGATTTCTGATCCGGGGTCTAATAGTAAATTTGTCTTAGTTTTTAAATCTGGGGAAATTATTCTAGCGGTGGGAGTACTTGGAGTTTCGTTTATTTTTATTGAAATAATCCGGAGAGGTCGTCGTCCAAATCTGAGTCCGGCCGAACATATCCTTTAATTTGTTCCCGAAATCGTTCAAACTGTTTAGCTAACTGTCCTCTATGGCGAGGAACGCGTGCCCGCGAAGCTTGTTCATTAATAATTTTACCAACTGAGGCTCCTGATGCCGCGGAATCATGTTTCGTGTGCGCTCGCATGCTCTTAAATATTGAAATACTGAGGGTCGATATCTGACGAATATTGGTACTGACTCGATCGCGTCTTTTAACTTAATTGGTTGGGGGCTACCGTCTGTCGGTATTGTCACCTAGGGAATTATCGGCAGTGATACGGGTGTCTCGATTTCCTTTTTTGTCTTGAGTGAACGCATGTCGTCTTTTAATTCATTGATTTTTGTACTCATGTCGGCTATTACTCGTAAATTCGCATCGCATTCGCATCTCGCGTCTCCCCTATCTTCCCGTAGTTGGGACAAAGACTGTTTGTCTGTTTGAAGGACTTTAGTTAACTAAACCTTAAGATTTATAACGGGCCCTCGGGCTAGCCGAACATGTACTGCGGAAACGCATCGACATCTGGCAATCATCTTACTCGAAGAATAGGGTCTGCGTGTGGCGAGCCACGGGACAGAAACCGTTGGAATGTTTACTGTCGCGTGTCGCCACGAATATTTCTTTTAAGGAGAGCTATAGAATTACTCCATACCTTTGTTAGACAAAGCGTTCATCCCGTGACCGCGGCTACGTTCGGCGACTGACTGTCGCCTCAAGCCCAAGCTCATTATCACAACTCTCGAACAATTACAATTGGACTGGGTGACTGCAATTATTTAATTACAGCTGTGGTAGATTCTGAATTACAATATTACGGGATTTTCCCAAAATTCCAAAGGGAAGGCTCCGGTGTTCTTTCATCTCCGACATATTAATAAGGAACCATTTGGCTGAATAACGAAAGAACATATAAAGAGTTCTTTAGATTATGTGACGCGGTCAAAATCAAATTTCAGGAGTTGAATTTAAAAACATTTTGTCCCTATGAATTCACAACCTCCCAAAGCTTCGAAATCCACACATATTTCTTCCTTCAGATGATTCTGTGATTACATTAGGGTTGTGAAGACATATTTTAAGTGAAACTAATTGTTTTAACTCGTAATTATTGTTAAAATAAGAATATTTAATGACAATTAATTGTTATTAAAAAATGTATAGGTTTCACTAATTGCTATTAATTTTTACTAACTAAAAATATATTTTTAGCATAAGAATATTTAATAACAAATAATTTTTAATAATTTTTATTGTGTAAAAATTAACTCTTAAAATAAAAGTATTTAATAAAAATTAATAGTTACTAATTCGGCTGCAGTGGTCGGATCGCAAAACAGCTTCCAAGCCAGTCAAATGCGTGTGTCACGTCGAAGACAGAAGAAATCATGAAACCAATAGATCGCTGGTGATCTCCTCTCCTCGCGTCGCAGTAAATATATTCGTACGTTTCACGAATAACGTGAAGGAATTGAACTTCGTATAAGATGATGGAAATTTTATTGTATAAATCCAACGGAGTGACGGTTCAAAGTGTTACAGAATAATTAACAGAATAATGTGTTGAGCGCTAATGTAGGAGGGTTTTTATATGGAGGTTTTAGTCCCTTTGGAGGGGTTATCGTCCGATGTATATCAGAGGCGGCTATTCAGTTGCTGTTTTGTTATTATTTCGATAGCTGTGGCATGCAGGATGTTTCGTCTACTTTATTACTGTTTCTGAGCGGGTGACACGTGCATCAGACGCAATGCAATACTTGAAACTTGCTTGTTGAAAAATAGAAGCAGTGCTGTCCATGATATTAACGCTGTGGTATATGTGTCAACACAAACATGGCATACATATATTGGAACTAGTGCGGCTATGGATATCGCCCATGTGATTCGAGTTTTAACAAACGTAGCCGCGTATGGCGCGGGGGTACCGGAAGAAATCCGTCCTTAATTAAAGCCTTAATTAAAGCTTACCGTCACACCGACGAATATTTTTTCCTCGATTCTGAAGTTTCATAAGGCTGCTTTTTAAAATATTGTAACAAACTAAAAAGAAAGCACTGTTTGCAAAAATTTTATCATTTCTTTAATTTTTGTAGTAATAACTCTTAAATTCATAATAAAACTAGTAGATGATATAATATAGACGCAATGGGAAGGTTATCAATTCTTCACCGGTAGTGTGTATTTTACAAAACAATGAGTATAAGTATTTTCTTACACCATTAGAATATGTAATACCACCAGAAAACGGCGGTATAATATACATACATATATACGTACATAGGCAGTTCGAATGAAAATAGAAAAACGTTTGAAAGGCGTTTCCTACATACTAAACAAGATAATAATCAATATTGACACTTAAAAATAGCAGAAAATATTCTAAGGCTCGATAAAGATTTTGAACTAATGCATGATCCGTTTTTTAATATCACTCGTACTTTATTCATACAAATTGTTATGTATTCTATGGCTTCTTTCAATATATATAGTTTCATAGTTTTATACGTACGACAATAAATTTGTCAACCCTATAATTCATTATTATAAAAGTATATCAGATTTGCCGGCGAATCTGTGTTTAATATTTTTTTTACTATTAGATGATTCAATATTAGATACGTTAATATTACCCGAATATTTACACATTACATTTTCAAATATTATATCGCTTCCGTTCTTGTTCCAGTAAGGTTTTGTCACGTTATCGGAAGAAGGAAACATTACAAATAAAAGAGACCAAAAAATTTCTTTGGAAATTGTTTCATAAGTAAACAGATTAGGGATATATGTGTTTCCAGGACGAGATTTATTAATTCATTCGTACTATAGTTAACGATAATATCGTTAAGATATTAAAAATTTATTTCTGATTTAGTGTGCGAAATTTACTTTAATTCTATTTCTCCATTTTCATTCATTCACAATCAATCTTTACAACTTTGCCTTCACAAAGGCTTGAGAGAACTATATTCATCAAATTATTTCTTGGCGTCCATATCCATCACATGAGATTTTGATAAAGTTTTTCTTAAGATATGTCACTGAAAAGCGTCCGTAAAAAAGATTTAAAAAATTTTTCACCTGCTCTACATAAACTTCAGCTTGTTATAACTTGCAGATCTATTAGGCTAATCCTTCTTTCCAATTTTTTTTATGTGTTTGTTAGATAAATAAGCCTGCTGGAAGAATCTGGCAAACAAAATGAAATAGCTGAGGTACATCAGCATAGCAAGTTTGATGTTCAAAGGCGTAACGTGACATTCAACTTAGGCACTGTGTACATAGTAGTAAGCTGATGCAGTTAAAATGCAACCCACAACCATTTGTGATAGCTGTAGCGTAGTAACAAACATGGCGACCCATTTTGGTATATTGAACCGCATTGCTTTCAGAGCATAATAGGAGTACATCCAGGCATGAACGAAAGAGTTTACCAAGCCAAACCACTTGCCATTTCCTGTGGCCTCTGCATAAGAGAACCAGGTATAGAGAAGGACTGTTACGTGATGGTACCAATGTAGAAAAATCAACGGTTGCTTTCGTAACACAATGAAGGCTGTGTCGCCAAATTCTACTAGCTTCGATAGGGCAAAGGTCCACGACCAAAAACCGAAAACTGGATCTTGAGTAAGATGGCTGGAAAGAATATAATTACATTTCTATTATGATATAATATTTTGGAAATATTGTTATATGTTATGAACATGATATATAAATTGAAGTTACATAGTGTGTTTCTTAATATCTGTCTGATGTTGTGTATTTTTCATATTACAAACAATTTACTTTTATGTTGGAAGTGGCTGAATTTATTTCAAGTATAGTACAATAATAACAAATGCAGTTATTTTTGTTATAATATCAAAAATAAAAATTTCCATTTATCCATATTTTATACATTTCTTTGAAGTTTCTCAATTTTCCAGAGCATCGAACAACATTTTGCAATAAAAGTTAACAAAAAGACGCGAATTTCTAGTATTAAAGAAAATTTACAGATAAAATTAAATTATAGATTAAAACTGTTTAGCTGAATTCCTTGCTTGTAGACAATTGCTACGTTTAAACTATCTTTCTAAACGTAATAATTTCCGGGATATTCCGTAAAATATGTTTTCAGTCTCAATTTTGCAGGATATTTTTGCTCCTTCGACATGGATTTTCCCGTGTAAAGATAATATGTGTCAAATATATTACGAATCCCCTGTTAGATACGTATGCTATCGCAAGGCGGATTGAGCATGTACAGATACTTTTAGCATAAAATCAAATTCTGTATGCATTTACATTTAAAACGTTTCGGGCTAATATTATTAAAAAGAACAGTTTTTAAGGTAAATGAAGTTTTATTATCTATTATTCAACACACATCCCTTCCTTGTCATATTTTTCTGAATTGCTTCTACAGTATTGAGTTGATGTAATGACCCACTTGAGAGGCTCGAATTGCTTGACTGACTATTCCCTCTTATGTTTTTCCGGAGGAAAGCTTGGCGTGGGTGTGCCCTTTGAACGAAGAACGCGGATTCGTTGTTCACACTTTTCGTCAAGGAAGTGAGGGTAACCATCCGCGATGCCGATTGGTTATGAGCCATGCTAATGAAAAAGGATATGAGGTAGTCTCCCACCAACGTGGATCGGGGGGTGACTTCGTTCCTGGGGAAAACCAGTCCTTTTCGATAAACATGTGTTCGGTATTCCCATTCGGTGACTACACGCTTTCTCCGTGATTTCTAAGAGCCTAATAAACTCAAGGACTTTTCCGAAACCCGAAAATAAACTGAAAATACTTCTAGACAAACAGTTTGACTGGCAAACATGTGGAAACAATGAAGCCAAAGTTGACGGTTTATGGTGGGTCCTTGAGTTTATTGAGGGCCGCTGGCTGCCAGGTAGCGTCGGCTGGAGTACAGCTGTTCCATGCGACGTAACAGCGTGGGAAGCTAGTAGCGCTGTGTCGTCAGCAAATGTTGCTATTGTTATCTCTGTAGATGTTGGTAAATCGGCAGCGTAGATGGAGTACAGTATGGGTCCGAGGACACTACCTCGGAGTATGCTAGATTCCATTGGGAACGTTGTGGAAGTGACGTCTAAGTATTTAACCATGAGTTGCCTATTGGTTAGGTAGGACTTTAAGATGGAGTAGTAGGTGTGTGGTAGGACTTTTTTAAGTTTGTATAGTAGTACTTCGTGTCATACTTTGTCGAATGCCTGTTGAATGTTTAGGAATATCGCTGAGCAATATTTTTTTCTTTTCAAGGGATTGGTTGATAATGTGTGTTATGCGATGGATTTGCTCTACTGTTGAATGCTGTTTCCGAAAACCGAATTGATGATCTGGGAGTATTTTCAAATCCCCCAAGAGTGGAAGGAGTCTATTCGTTAGCATTTTCTCGAATAGTTTTGACAGGATAGATAAAAGACTAATTGGGCGATAGGAGCAGAGTTTCATACATTGGTTTTCCGAGTTCAGGGATGAGAGTAATCAGTGAAATTTTCCAGGCCTTAGGAAAGTATTCAAGGCGAAGAATTGCGTTAAAAATCGATGTGACGAGTGCGATCCCTTTTATGAGAAGTTCATTGATTGCTCTATTGCCTATTAGGTCATGCCCCGCTGCTTTCTTGGGGTTTAGGCGACTGATTGATTCTATAATCTCTGCAGAAGTGAAGGGTTCGATAGGAGGAGACATTTAGAAGGGAGAGTGCAGGTGTTCAGTAATGTCTGCGGCAGCTTTGGAGGAATGGGGTTTAAATACTTTAGACAAGTATTTAGCAAACAGGTTGGCTTTACCTATAGGGCTACATGCCCATCCACCTTGCGGATAGCGGATTGATGGGATTATTTGCGGGGAGCGCGTGAGTTTCCTGGAAGCCCTCCATAGTGAGTAGTTGGAGTCAGCTGTGGGGGACAAATTGGCGAGATATTTATGAAAACAGTCGTTTTTATAATTTTTGATGATTGTGATTGGCTTTCTAGTTGCGTTGTTTAGTTTGCGTTTGTCATCCGGTGTTCTATGGGACTACCATACTCTTCTTAGTCTACGTTTTTCTGCTATTTTTTTGAATATGTAATGGGGATATTCACGTTTGCTGATAGAAGTCTTAGTAGGTGTGGAGGAGCGGATTGCGTTTATTATGCTCGTGTTTAAGTATTTCGTGACTGCTTCGATATCTTCATTAGTTTTTAGTAAAATTAAGGCTGAAGTTGAGTCATTAAAGACTTCTCTAAAGAGCTGCCAGTTGGTAAGTTGGTTATGAATAAAGCCATTAGGTGTATTCTCGATACTTGTTAAACTGACTGTTGCTATCACGGGCGAATGGTCAGAAGAGAGATCAGCCGAGGAGTTGATTTGGACATATTTTGGCGAGATATTTTTAGTTATGAAGAAGTCAAGTAAGTCAGGTATTTTGTTAGTGTCAGTGGGCCAGTGTGTGGGTTCATATGTGGTGAAGTAGTTGAGATTGTTGGTGATTATGCTGTTTAAGAGATTTTTGCCTCTTACTGTGACCTCTGCCCCATTGGGTAAGTTTGGCGTTATAGTCTCCTCCAGCTATGAATCTATTGCCCAGAGTGTCAAGAAAGTTATCAAAATCTTCTTTGGAGATGGAGTGTCTGGGAGGGCAGTATACTGCTGAAGTGGTGATTGTACCATGGTAGTCTTCTATTGCTACGTTTGTTGCTTGGAGGTAGTCTTTCTGGAATGATGGAAGTTCGTAGTGCTTAATGCTGGATTTGATAATGATTCCGGTGCCGCCGTGGGCCTTTCCGCTGGGATGTTGGGTATGGTAGAAGTTATAACCATTTATTTTCAGATAGTTTTTGTCGGTGAAGTGGGTTTCAGATACGAGCATTACGTCGACTTGCTGTTGCTTTAGGAAGAGTTCTAGTTCGAATTTGTATTGAGCTAGCCCCTTGGCATTCCAAAGAGCTATGCGTCTTGATTTTATTTTGCGTCGGGGCGTATTAATTTATCCATGGTGAGTGTTAATAGTGATAGCCAATTATTTATTTGTTCAGATTGTTTTTCTATTAACTTTTCAACTCTAATGTCACGTTGATTCGGGATTATTTCACATTCCGCACGTAAGGTGAGAGATTCGTATTCCAATTATGATCGTTATTACAAAATTTATTAGAAACTGACAAAGTAACGATACAGAATGTTATAACAGAACAGAATAGAATGTCGAGTACTGACTTGGGAGGTTTTTTTATATCAAGGGGTTGGCTCCTGTGGAGGGGTTATCGTTGGATGCCGGTCACATAGGGATCCTGTTACTGCTTAGTTACTGTTTCGATGGCTAAGGTATGTGAGATATGATTATCCTATTGCTGCATTCCCGGGGCCACTGTGACACTAGAGACGTTGTCTGTGTTTTATGAATTGGAGACATTATTTTGAGAATGGTCCCTGTGGTTATTTGGATTATTTTGATTTCCTTGTACTGTTTGGGAGTAGTATAGGAGATTGAAGTATTAGTGAATTTCGGAAGACTGGGTATTTGATTGGTTGTCTCTTTGGCTCTAAGCTTGGGATACTTATTTATACATAAGGTTTTGTAGGCTGAGCGGCCTTTGTAGTTAGCAGAATGGCCACCTTGACAGTGGATGCACTTCGTTGGGGTTTCCGGTGATTTAGTGCACTGATCAGTGGGGTGTGTACCTGCACATTTAACGCAGCGGATTTATATGCAATCGTTTCCTCTGCAATGTTTGCATTTTTCAAAGCTTTTGTTCATGCAATAGCTCTAGTGTTTTGTTCTCGTGTTTTCGTTCTAGTTATCCTAGTTGAACAAGTTTTGAAGTGTCCGTGCCTGCCTGTTCAAATGAATCGAATAGAGCATTCTCTCTTCCTCCGAAGATGGTTGTATTTCATCTTCACTCAATATGTTGCGTCGTGCAACACTCTACTTGGACCCGGCCATACACCGCGGGCCAGACAGGCCCCAGATGTCCGCTCATTCTTACGGCGTACCCTCAATAACCTTAAGCACCCGTCATAAATCCCACTAATTTGCTTGCTAAGGTCCTTCAGACCCAACAAACATCTGTTTTCTGAATCATTTCTAAAGATTATTGTCTACCACGGCTTGACAAGGGAGAGTTGGGTTTTTCCACGTACGATGCTTCCTAATAACAACTTTCTATCGAGAGCAGCTAAGACCCTTCCTAGTCCACCAACCTTCGTTTAACCAATTAACAACAAATCCGGTGGTCCCGTGCGCTAGACGCACGCATCCTTAGCTTTCCTCCGCTACAGCATCGTCACCGAACATCACTGATTCTTCAACCTTCAAACATACAACATCCTTCGACCGGGTCTACACCCGAAGATCAGTCAGTCACTTATCTTATACATACGCACCAGCGTAACTATCTTCTTCGCAAAGTTGTTGGAATAAACTGTCATTCACACCTTGTTACATCAGTGTCATATTCAATTAACCACCTCTATTATCCTAATCGAAATAGGGGATCGATCATTTCACGGCGTCGATTATCTAATCGTGACGGGAATTTACGACTCCCGTTGGCGTGCTTCCTCGCGATCGCGTCTCTCCGCGATCGAAACACAATGTCATAGATCTGTTTTGCCGCTTTTTAATTTCTTGTTTCTGAATATTTGCTTGAAACTTTTTCACTTCAGGGAATGACTCATCTTCTTCTTTTAGCTGATGCATCTTCGTGTTTTCACTCTGTGAAAAAGTTCTCTTTCTGTTACTATTTCTTGTTGTCATTGAACACTTTTCTGGTTGTATTGCATCTTCTCTTATGGTGAATGTGTCTGTGAAGTACCCGCGATCTTCCTTGAAATTGTTTCGCTTAAAACACTTTTGTCATTTACTATGTTTTGTAGGGCTTTGTGTTATTTCTTCTTCTGAGCTACTTCTAGCACTTTTCCTTTTTTTTAGATCGGTTTTCACGTTTCCTTTAAAAATGTAGGATATATTTAATTACGTTATAATAGAATTTATATGCACAATGTACATACATTAAGCGATTAGATTTCAACATATTAATTAACCGATATCAAGCATTATTGGGTACTATATATAAAGGTTAGTATTGATCAGTATCATGAGATTCGGGGTAAGATTAAAGATATTAAATTTCATCATAATATGATACAAACATTTACATTACTGTCATCGTCACGAATTAATAGCCTTCGTAATTTTGCAACAAGTGACATTGACTGTTGTTTTTTAATATTAATTGCAGCTTTCCTTCAACCCTCTCTTTTTGCTCGGCTCTTCAAAACTTTCGGCGTAGTTGAAGTTGAAGGGCCAGGTTGTGGTGTTTGAGCAAAGTATCTCCAAAGTGGTCATTAACAGATTTTTTAACACCCAAGCAACGTATATTCAATATATCTTTGGTAATTAGTGCTTTAATCCGATTCTTTGATGTAGTACCGATATTCCTACAACCGATAAATCTACAAATAAATTCTTTATAAGTGTAGTATCGTGGAAAGAAGGGCCTGTGGTGGCACTCGATAGTTAAATAGCACCACTCGACACTAACTAGTGTCGGACGACGAAGTGGTTAGCGCCTTAGGTTACGAACGTAGGAGTCCGATTTTTCTTCCACGGTACAAAAAATGAGGAAAAGAGCGGCCGTACCCAACAGCGACCTCTACAGCGCTGAGCACAGCTCAACGATACTACATAAGTATTTAATATATACATTAAACTATAGTTTGTAATAATACATACCATAATTTAATATTGTGGTTGAAATTATGACATATGTAACAATTAATACAAACACTTAACTTAGAAGTATATGTAAATTATTTTTCAAAAAAAATATTTATATGAAACAATAATAAAATAATGAAGTAACGTTGAGAATAAAATCTAGTTTAATTACAAATATATACACTGTTAACAATACCGTTCTTATCAATTTTATTAAATTTACAGTGAAGCTTACAATTACACTAATGTCAATGAATATTAACGTATATGTTTATTATTACACCAAATAAAAGTGAAAGTACTCTAATGAAAAATACAATATACTTTAATGGAAATAAAACAAGTAAATAGCGAAGCATTTATTAATATTATTATACAGTACTATATTATATTATTATAATATTTATTAATATTTACTTACCTTTTACGTTTGCATAAAAACTACAAAATTGTAAATATCAACTTTTATAACAGAGATAAAACAAGTCACAGAAATTCGTGTCTTTCAATGGCAAAATGCGTTAAAGGAAGGGAAACGATAATCTCCGTTTCGCGTCACAAGCGGGACTGTGCCAGTTTTGCTCCTTGAAAGTACATGTAGCGGTACATGAGCTAGAGGACAATTCAAATTATGTTGTTTTTTTGCCTCGGAATATCAATATCGTTAGGACATACATAATGTAGCAATAAATAAACTCCGGACAAAACTATGTTGCCGCTACGTGCAACTGTCGAACGAAGACGAATTTGAATTTTCCGATTCTCCTCCGACCAGTTTATACTGTACCAGTTTAAACGGACGCAATCGTAACGAGTTATCGATCATGTAGTGGATCGTGTGAGGATCAATAATTTAGAGAATACGAGAAATTGCTGCTGCAACGCCTCAAATATATTTAGAGTAAATAAAATAAATACGAATAAATATAAATACCGTCGAGAGACGCTCGTACAAATGTATTCGCGAAGCTAGGGTATGGTCGCTTGCGAAAAACTCGATAACTATAACTCGGATGACTCGGATAATAACTCGTAGATATTGATGGATAATTCGTAGGTACTCGGTATATACAAACTCGCGATCACGTCCGTTTATTTATACTGGGGGGGGGGGGGGGGAGTCGGAAAATTTGAATTCATCTTAGATCGACGATTGCCCATAACGGTGACTTTGTTTTGTCCGGAGTTTACCTATCGATATGTTTCGTGCGTCAAGGCGATGTCCGTGTTCCGAGGCACAACAACATGAGTCGCTCTCGATCCGCCACGTTCTATGACTCTACCGACTATCTATCGAGTATTGATCAGTTACTAACGAGTTATGAGCGAGCGGTTATACACTGTCTTAGCGAATCCGTTAATACGAGCGTCTTTGCGAACATTATCTGTTCTTATTTATTTAATCATTTTAAAATATACTTGACGGTTTCTACAACGGGCAATCTCGTCTAATAAATCTCTCGATTAACCATCCTCTACACACAAGTCCCTTAATACATAACGACTTTTCAGTTCAATTGGGATCATTGCGTTTAACGCCATCTATTCGCCCGGGCGCGCCATTTTTCTCTAGAATATAAATTGTACCGCATGCTTGAATATGTACCGCATGCTTGAAATAGCCAGCCATGTTGATATGGAAGAGGAGGCGAAAGTGGAGCATATTGTAGAAGGAATAGTAGATGAAGAAAACAATAAGTCTACTACATCCATTAAAGAATTGAGGAAGAGATTAATCATGTACGAGGAACAGAATTATCGCAGAGCAAAATTGATTGTGAAGCTAGCCAAAATTGAAAGGAGCAGGATGCCCAGTCAATCTGGAGATATGAAGAAGACGAGATGTTACAATTGCGGCGACGAAGAATATGAGTGTGCAGAGTGCCCGAATAGGTCGAGAGGACCCAAGTGCTTTAAGTGTAGAGAGTACGGACACATCGTATCGAAATGCGACAACCTGAGCGAGTCCCATAAAGTTGTTTCTAGCACGTGGCAATCGTTGCAGACGAAGCGTGGTAAAGACTTTAAGATCGGAAATTTCGAATTGAGCGCGCTAATAGATACCGGTAGCGAACTAACTTTAATGAGAGCAAATCAGTATGTGAAAATTGGTATCGGGTCCGGAAGAAATTGTACACTCGAAGAATTTTCGACGAATATTGTGATAGATGATGAGTCGTACGTTGTAACGATACATGTAGTTTCAGATACCTTGATGCAACACTCGTTCATAATTGGCACATACTTCCTGAATACCGTCGAATTAAACATAAAGGACGGAAATGCTTCTATTCGTAAAGTAGAGAAAAAAGATTGTAATAGACACCCGGAGGTGTTTAAAGTAGATATAGAAATGCGGCAAGACAAAGTAATTGATCAGTCTTAATCCGACTTTGCAAATCCGATCGTAGTTGATAAAAGGAACGGATCTCTTCATGTTCCTATCGAGGAGAATAGTAGAGAATGTACGGCAGTTGTAGTTACCATGAGTCCTTATCTCGAGGACACCGTCGTCATGAAACAAAAATTTGTTAGATAAACCGGTTTTTTTGCGTGAAGAGCGAAAAATGCTATTACGCGTACCCAGAGAGATCCGCGTCTCTGGGTTATGTAGGACTCGGCAGGTGACATCGCCATACGCCCTAAAAACCCCTCGATCCTTTATTTGATTAGACACGGACAACCCCGGCATAGCCGATCAGCATTCATCAGGGTTGTCATTAACCGCGTCTCCGAATATTTAACGTTGCATGCTGGTACCGCTCCTCCTGTTCGCTGACCCCATAGCCATTTCCATTTCTCTTCTGTAATTTATTATCGATTTGCAGAACGCTTTGAGCTTTGTCCAGTATTCGTCCTTGGTAACCACGGTGTCCACCAAGTTGACCACACTTATCCTGAGACCCAGGAAATTCTCGAGTTCGATCGTTATGTTCATTAGGTCCATTTAGGACACACGAACAGGACGTGTTCTGCATCGTCGTTCGGGTCACCACAATCCCTACACTTAGTGTCGACCCCCTTACCGATCCTCTTTCTGTAGCTGTTGAAGATACCATGCCCCATTAACATTTGCATCGTAAAGTAATCGATGTCTCTCCTTTTCTTGGCAAATATAGACGCATTACCTATCAACTTCCTAGTAAAGTTGTCCTCTTTGTAATTGCCCTATTCCGCTTGTCACTCCATTAGGGCTTTCTTCCTTATGTCATCCAGTTCTTCTTTTAACATGATGTATCTATCGATCACTTCACCTTCAACAGCTAAACTCTTCTAAATCTTCATTCTCTCGTATGATTCTTTCAACATCCTAGCTTTAATGTTGATCGGTAAGTTGCCGGTCAATACACAAAGCACCGCATGAGATACAGTGCGGTAGGCTGTAAATGTAATGCACAGGGCAGTATGTTGGGTCCTTTTTATAATCTTCCTGTTCTTCTCATAGTTCATTGCATCAGCCCACACAGGCGCACCATATGTCACGATGGGTTCCCAAACATTGTAATAGAGCCTGCGCGCCAAGCCAGGCGGACCATTGATATTCGGCAGAATTCTTAGGAAACTAAAGTCCTTCAAACAGACAAACAGTCTTTGTCCCAACTACGGGAAGATAGGGGAAACCTATTGTTACGCCATGCGGCTTACCATAGGTCATATTCTTAACTGTCGATCGCGCCACTATAATGTTGCAGACGGATCGTCGCGTCTGCCCGGCAAACAAACATTGTAGTGGCAAGCGCGTGGTTCATTAAGCAGGGCGACTTCCAGAAACGTCGACTCGTGGCCGTTATTTTACCTCGCGTAAAAGAATGTGGCGTGATCCGAACGTAGTGGGGGTCGCCTTCCAGAAATAACGAAAAAAAATCGAAAGGCGTTCAGAACTTTTCGAGAAGTCAAACCGTCAACACATCTGTGGCGGCACGGGCCACGGAACTTTTCAACGGCTCCAGATACAAAGCGCGACGCCACCAAAGCGCAACACCCATGTGCCCAATCTGTCATCGATATCCTCACACTCTTTCCGCCGAATTCTCGGAAGAGCATACTCGTGCCAGCACAGGCGACACATCTTATGAATGCACGCGAGTGGGGATATCGATGGGCTACGAAGGGAAGGTCTGCGCGAAGAAAAACAAAAAGCAGAGTCAGTCTGTTTTGCGTCATTAGAAGTGTAACTCCTCGGCCCTTTTCGATAGCAACGCGACGAACGACATCTCGGTGTCTATCGTTATTTGTTAGTTGTTACCTGTTGTCCGTTAAATGTTATTGTTGACCGTTAATTGTTAACTCTGATTGTTGATTAGTCCTAATAAACTGTTATTCGTTAAAAACACCAAGAGTAGTTCCTTACGCACCTATCACCATACCACCTCAAACTGGTGACTACCGACGTGATTTGACGTAATATTTAGTGAAAGAGGTGACAGTGATAGTGCTATCGTTTTGACCACCGATTTTGAGTGCACCGCGACAATGGAAGGTAATACACAGGGAGCCATAGCCAGCCAGGTGATCAGCATGTCTCCACTGCTGCCCACGAACACGGCGGCATGGTTCGCCCTTCTGGAGAGACAATTCGAGGCAGCACGAATTACGGATGACACCATTAAGTACGTGACGCTGGCAAAATGCCTCAACGATCAACAGCTCCAGGACGTCGAAGACCTAATGACGAACCCTCCAGACATCGGACGCTATGAAAAATTAAAACATGCGCTCATTCGCAAATTATCCGATACGGACGCGACCCGGATAAAGAAGTTGGTGGAAAGCGAGGAGATGGGAGATAGAAAACCATCCCAGTTTTATCAACACCTAAAAAAACTCTCCAGCCCCTCCACGCCCGATGATTTTACCCTCACGCTATGGAGGAACCGATTACCCGCCCGCATCAGGCGTATCCTCGCGGCAGTCGACGATTCGGACCCAGAAAGGTTATTGCGGCAGGCGGACCTGATCGCGGAAGAATTCCGGGAGGATTTTCAGCGCACCGCCCGGGTAACGGCAGTAATGGACCCACCAGCGCAAAACGTGGGAGCATACGAACCAATGGCCGCTGCAATCAACGTGTTGAGCGAGCAAATATCACAGTTGCGGGCACAGATGAACGCGCTGAGCATGATTAATCACCGTCGACCACGATCACGATCACGCTCGCGTTCGCGATACTACCGACGTTCGCGCTCGCGAGATCGGCCACGGCAAGACGGTCTGTGCTTCTACCATGCAAAGTTCGGAGAATGCGCAAGGAGCTGTCGTTTCCCATGCACGTGGAAGTCGGGAAACGAGACCAGCCGTCCGTAGACGCGGCAGACGACGACGGCCTGCGATCCCGCCGCATCTTCGTTACGGACAAGGGCACGAAGATTTCTTTCCTCGTAGACACTGGCGCCGACATCAGCGTATACCCCCGCAGCAAAATTCGTAGGCACGTCAAGAAAAACGCGTACGAACTATTCGCGGCCAACGGGACGCGCATCGCAACGTATGGTACCACTGCGATTGGCCTTAACCTGTCCCTTAGACGAGCCTTCAAGTGGAACTTCGTAATTGCTGACGTTCAAACGCCTATCATAGGCGTAGATTTTTTAAGCCATTATGGGTTGCTCGTGGACCCGCGAAACAAACGACTCCTCGACACGACAACCCAATTATCAACAAGGGGATATGCTGCCACGACGGAAGAAACATCCATCAAAACCGTAATCGGCGAATCGGTCTACCATCGACTTTTGGCGGAGTTTCCGGATCTAACTCGTCCACCGGCCTTCGGACGAGAGAGAATCCGACACAGTGTGGTACACCATATTGAAACCACACCCGGGCCACCCGTCTACAGTAAACCTCGACGTCTCGCACCGGATCGCCTCAAGCAAGTCAAGGCGGATTTCGCAACAATGATCGAGCAAGGAGTGATGCGGCCATCGAAGAGTCCATGGGCATCACCCCTGCATGTCGTCCCAAAGAAGGACGGAAGTCTACGACCATGCGGCGACTATCGTGCGTTGAACGCTCGCACCATACCCGACAGGTACTCCCCACCACACATCGAAGATTTCGCGCAACATCTGTACGGTAAGCGTGTCTACTCAAAAATCGACCTTGTCCGCGCTTACCACCAAATCCCGATCGCGCCAGAAGACGTTAAGAAAACCGCGATCACGACACCTTTCGGACTTTTCGAAGCAACCAACATGATGTTTGGGCTTCGAAACGCCGCGCAAACGTGTCAAAGATTCGTCGACGAAATTACCCGCGGTCTAGACTTCGTGTTCGCTTACATAGACGATTTCCTAATCGCATCCGAAAACAAAGAACAACATCGCGAACACCTTCGGATTTTGTTTGAACGCTTAAACGAGTATGGCGTAGTCATCAACCCAGTTAAGTGAGAATTCGGTGTGAACGAAATCACATTCTTGGGACACACCGTAAACGCCGACGGGATAAAGCCGCTAGCCGAACGCGTTGACGCTATTGTAGAAGTACCGCTCCCCGGGACCGTTAGAGCACTACGCAGGTACCTCGGTATGATTAATTTCTATCGACGTTTCATACCGGGGGCCGCAAAAATTTTTCAACCCCTAAACGACCTATTAAAAGGAGGAAAAAAGGGCAACGCGCCCATCAAATGGACAGAACAATCCGAAGCCAGCTTCCGCGAGTCGAAACGCGCCCTCGCTAACGCCACGATGTTAGCGCATCCGATACCTGGCGCACCTGTTAGCCTCGCGGTAGACGCATCCGACTATGCAATAGGAGCGGTCCTCCAGCAACGCGTCAACGACTCTTGGCAGCCGTTAGGTTTCCTTACCAAACCGTTGAACTCCGCGCAGCGAAAGTACAGCGCGTACGACCGCGAATTACTCGCTATGTACACTGCGGTAAAGCGATTTCGACACGCCATTGAAGGGAGAAATTTTACAATTTACACGGATCACAAACCCCTTACATACGCGTTCAACCAAGATCCTGATAAGTGTTCGCCGCGACAATTCCGGCAACTAGATTACGTCGGACAATTCACTACCGACATAAGATATATCAAGGGGTTAGACAATAACGTTGCCGACGCTCTGTCACGCATCGAAGCGATAGGAAAGTCTGTGGACCATCGAGCTCTCGCCGCCGCGCAAGAAGCCGACAAAGAACTAAGCAACATCGTCAACTCCGGTACATCCGCGCTACGGTTAAAGAAAATACGTTTCCCCGATCACGACGTAGAAATATATTGCGACGTATCGGGTGACTTTGTACGACCGTACGTACCGAAATCCTTGCGGCGCGACGTATTCAATTCGCTCCATGGACTTTCCCATCCAGGGATACGTGCCACTCAAAACCTGGTGACGACGCGTTTCGTCTGGCCGTCCATAAACAAGGACGCCCGAAATTGGACACGGCAATGTATCCCGTGTCAACAATGTAAAGTCACCAGGCACGTATCCTCACCCGTCGGAACATTCGGAGAATTAGCGGGTCGTTTCGAACACTTACACATAGACATTATCGTGATGCCATATTCAAGAGGCTACCGATATTGTCTAACGTGCATCGACCGTTTTTCGCGTTGGCCCGAAGCCATTCCCATCGCCGACATGGAGGCGGCAACCGTCGCTTCGGCTCTCCTTTCCACGTGGATATCTCGTTTCGGCGTGCCTTTAAGAATAACGACTGATCAAGGACGCCAGTTCGAGTCGAACCTATTTAACGAACTATGCCGGTTGCTCGGCATCAGACATTTGCGCACGACAGCCTATCACCCCGCGTCCAACGGGATGGTAGAGCGCCTGCACCGACAACTAAAAGCAGCAATCAAATGCCACGATACGAGCAACTGGGTGGATATCTTGCCGATAGTTCTATTAGGCATACGAACAGCTATTAAAGAGGACCTAAACGCGACGGCAGCCGAAATGGTTTATGGCACCGGCATACGATTGCCGGCAGAATTTTTTGTACCGACGAAACAACAGGCCAATTCGGAATTCGCAAGTCGCCTAAAAGACCGAATAGGAAAAATCAGGCCTCATCCAATTACGCGACACGGCGAAAAGAGAACCTTCGTGTTCCGCGACCTCGAAACATCGCTTTACGTATTTCTGCGTCGCGACGCCATCGGAGACCCCTTACAACCACCCTACGACGGGCCGTATCAGGTTATAGAGCGAGGAAAAAAGACCTTCACTGTTAAAATAAACAATAAAAACGTAATAGTGTCCATAGACCGATTGAAACCCGCATTTCTTTTTTAACGACAATATTGAACACCATAGCACGGAAAAGCGCAATGTAACAATACCGCCCGGTGCCCGAAACGAACAAAGCGAAGGGGACTCAAGAGTTCACCACACCACACGTGCGGGCAGAAGAGTTCGATTTCCTGATCGGTTTCAGGCGGGTCTCGGATAGGCGTTAGGAGCCGGCGAATGTACATCCTTGCCTGTAATATTTATATATACTTTTCATTTATATAGCGTTATCACTGGTAAGGGGGTACTGTGGCGGCACGGGCCACGGAACTTTTCAACGGCTCCAGATACAAAGCGCGACGCCACCAAAGCGCAACACCCATGTGCCCAATCTGTCATCGATATCCTCACACTCTTTCCGCCGAATTCTCGGAAGAGCATACTCGTGCCAGCACAGGCGACACATCTTATGAATGCACGCGAGTGGGGATATCGATGGGCTACGAAGGGAAGGTCTGCGCGAAGAAAAACAAAAAGCAGAGTCAGTCTGTTTTGCGTCATTAGAAGTGTAACTCCTCGGCCCTTTTCGATAGCAACGCGACGAACGACATCTCGGTGTCTATCGTTATTTGTTAGTTGTTACCTGTTGTCCGTTAAATGTTATTGTTGACCGTTAATTGTTAACTCTGATTGTTGATTAGTCCTAATAAACTGTTATTCGTTAAAAACACCAAGAGTAGTTCCTTACGCACCTATCACCATACCACCTCACATCTGATACGTCGCGCATTACTTATCAATCAAAACGCAGTTACATTTTTTTTGTTCCTTTTGTATCTTTCTAGTTAATAAGTTGTTGAAATAAACATTAATTTATTTGTGTTAATTCTGTGGAATTTCATTGAACTACCCTTATTATCATAATCGAAATAAGGGGATCGATCAGTTCGTGGCGTCGATTATTTAATCGTAACGGGAACTTACAACTCTCGTTGACGTGCTATCTCGCGATCGCGTCTCTCCGCGAACGGTCGAAACAAAATGATTCACTAAAAACTGTCCTGAATTCCTAAGAATTTATTTACCGCAAAACTGACAAAGTGTTTATTTAAAAAATGAGGTTGAAGGTAGTCCTTTTCTTTCATTTCATTCATTTTCATTTTCTTTCTTAAGTATGGCTAACACAATATCTAATCAATTAAAATTTTATATTTTCACGTGAAAAGTTTCTTTAGATAATTATTATCAACATGATGACTAACTCTTACGGATTAATACGTGTCTGTAGGGCAATCCGGTGGACTTGATCGGCTTTTTACTTCGAAAGTTGAGTAATCGGTGTTGCTTTCTTACGCATCTTTGAACTGTATAAATGTTTTAAAATTGTTTGATCCAGAATTGATCCAGAAACGCCTATTTTTTAACGAACGACGTCTCCCACTAGAGACTTTCTCTCGAGAGCGGCTAGCATCCTTTTCTAACCACCGATATACAAATTGACCAATTAGCAGCAATGCCAATTTCCCTTACTTTCTGAACGAAGGTTGTCCTCGACGAATCCGATTTTTCCTCTGCAATATTTTTAAAGCTACACATTTCGAATTTTCCAATTATGCCGAAACAATTGCGTGAACCACTCTATATATTCCATACAATAAACTATTTTTTGCGTTTTAAAGTAGTTGAATATTTTATTAAAATACTCTGAGCAATTCTCAGGTTTCTGTGAAAACAAGATAACCCAAATGTAGTTGTGTTTCCTTCAGAATTATGCAGATTTTATTTGAAATATGTGAGGTGTAAGTGACCCCGACGTGATCGAGCTAATGAGATTTCAATGATCGTTATTCCGGGCGCGCTAACGATATGTCAAACAAGAATAAAACAGTTACGACCAGTGAAGTAGTCCGCGTGCCTTTGACGATGCCCTAGAAGATAGTGCTATGGTTCTCCTTACTAGAGAGATAGCTCGCGGCGGCGAAGTTGTTGTTTGTCTATATACGATTCAGCAGCTATGGAACCACATATGGGCAAGATGGATTGACAGAAAGGAAGCGGAGGATTTTCGCGACGGAGGATGTAATTGAAGGATGAGCGTTGTAATGAATTGGTTTTGGTTTGTAAATATATTTGTTATGTTCTTGCAGCACTTCTTCTTTGCATTCTCAAGTCCCTTGGACGGCCTTTAGGAGAGAACAAAGACACAAATGATAATTGTAGCTGCTGGCTGTAGATGTCGCTGCTAGGGTACTGCTGTATTTTCTTTTCATTTAAGAATCGTGGAAGAAAAATCGGACTACGGTCGCCGGGATTTAAGAACCCAGATCCCGAACGTTCGTAACTTGAGGCGCTAACCACTGCGCTGCCGTTGTCTGGTATTAGTTAGTGTCGAGTTGTCGTATTTGTGCTGTCGAGTGCCGCCACATATGTATGCATTTATGAATTGAGTGGTTTACAAGTAATTACAATCGATATACATTACAAGTAATTACAATTTATTACAAATGACTCACTGTGCATATTACTATAACAGTCAGTACTAATTCTATAGATCAGCAGCATTATAACTTTCCAATAAACAACCGAAAATCACGTCGTTGAATAATAAATGCATTCACTGTAGAACGAAATTATTATTACGAATATAAGAGAAACGATTTAAAAACCATGTATTTTTTCATTTAAATTGTTTGCATTTGCAAAGGGAGATACAAAATTTTAACAACGTTGCAAATTATAAAGACACAAATTACAGTTTCGTGTTTAAGTTATTGTTCAGAGTTTGTTGGAATACAACGATATTAATCGCATACAGATGAGGTGATTGATCGAACGGATTCTTTCCTTCGTTGTTCAGCGATATCCTCATTAGCGTGCGTTCGTGAGATGTACCACAGCGGCTAGCACGTGCATGCTCTTTCGAGAATTCGGCGGAAGAAGCGTAGGAATATGGATGGAACATTCCCGATGGGCACGTCGAGAAGCTACTAGAAGGTTCTGTGGCACATGTGACGCCACACAGACACCCACACAGGTCACACTCATTACTGCATAGAGAGTGGGGTTCAAAACCTTTTCAAGGGCCATGGGTCACTAAGCCAGTCAGTCTGTGAATAACTAGCCAACTGTCTACATTCCAGAACACACACACTTATAATTCCTGTAATAATTGTTTAATAAATATCACATTATATTGTTTCAACACAAACATTGTGTCTTCCACAGATTATTAATCTTAATTCCAAGATTAAATTCTAACAGAGCTTCCTAATAATTATGGTACAATTGGTAAAATGATGATTTTACATGAAAAAAGTAAAAAAATATTAGATAATTGAAATAACGCGATATAAATATAATTGAAATAACATCAGTGAGAACGGATGTTTTAAGCTTTCGATTTTGAGAAAACAGGGTATGAATACGTTTAGTTAAAAAGCAATCCGTGTTTATTCGAGCATTCGCGGAGAGACGCGATCGCGAGAAAGCACGTCAACGGCAGTAGTAAATTCCCGTTGCAATTAGATAACCGACGCCACGAACTGATCGATCCCCTGATTTCTGTTACGATAATAGGGATGGTTCAATGAATTTAACACTGTATTAACAGATTAATATAGCTTGTATATTTAAAAATAATGAATGTAATAATAAGAACGTCACAAATTATTTAGCGATAAATACAGTTGATATGTTATAGGAATTCGACCCGACATTGCGATATCTCTCAATGAATTCGTTAGACTAAGCAATTTATAACGTTTGACTCTTCAGAAGGGACCGATTACTCTTCGATCCTTTTCGTTGTCTTCTCTGGAAGACGACCCCCACTACGCTCGGATCACGCCACCGTTCGCGCCTATGATCACGTATACCAGTTTCTTTATGCGGATAAAATAACGCACCGAAGGCGAATAGATGTTTCTGGAACTCGCTGCTTGACGACAACTATGCGTTTATCGCTACTTTCTGTATATCTCGACGGTCATGTAAGACGATCTGTTTGCGACGGTTAGGAACACGGCCTATAGTAAGCCTTGGGGCGTAATAAACGGAGAGAATAGAATAATCTTCTTTCTCTGTGGGATGTTAGAGACTGATGTGTACAAATCGAAACCGCTGAGGAGAATATCGAAAGGCGAGTGTCACAAATAAGTGAAGAGATATTATTAAGCGTCTTTAAAAACATGTTACGAAGAAATAATAAATGTACTGAATATCAAGGCGGCATATTTAACAATATTTGTAATTATTTTTATGCATATTAATTGTAAGTTATCGATCCTTATCAGGAGCACGAAATTACACAATTAACAATTATCGAGATCGTCAAACTTTAAAACGACGAAATTTTCGGCTCTCTCGTTAAGTACCGAAAGAACTGAGTTACAGTTAAAGGTACGCGAAATTACATTAGAGAAATTAATGCAACGTGTTACGCCATGCGGCTTACCATAGATCATATTCTTAACTGTCGATCGCGGCACTATAATGTCGCAGACGGATCGTCGCGGCTGCCCGGCAAACAAACATTGTAGTGGCAAGCACATGGTTCATTAAGCAGGGCGACCTCCAGAAACGTCGATTCGTGGCCGTTATTTTACCTCGCGTAAAAGAATGTGGCGTGATCCGAACGTAGTGGGGGTCGCCTTCCAGAAAAAACGGAAAAAATCGAAAGGCGTGCAGAACTTTTCGAGAAGCCGAACCGTCAACACATCTCTTATATCGCGCATTACTTATCAAGCAAAACGCAGTTACATTTCTTTTTGTTGTTCTCTTTATGTCTTCCTAGTTGATAATTTGTTAAAATAAACGTTAATTTATTTGTGTTAATTCTGTGGAATTCATTGAACTACCCTTATTATCCTAATCGAAATAAGGGAATCGATCAATTCGTGGCGTCGATTATTTAATCGTAACGGGAACTTACAACTCTCGTTGACGTGCTATCTCGCGATCGCGTCTCTCCGCGAACGATCGAAACACAACGTTCAAACGACAATTGATAGTCCTGACGAAATAAACGTCGCTCAGAGAGTCGAAAATTTGTCTCTTCAAATTTTAAGCGGATACGAGTTATCCCCACTACTTCGCGGAACTGATCACTGCAAGTAGTTTCCGGTGTTTTCTTTGTCTGCTCCAGCGATAACGCAATTACTCATAAATTGCCAAAATAAGAAAAACGAAGTTTTCATATTTTTTATTTCATTGTTATAAAACGATTTAATTGGATTTTCGAGAATCTCACGATCAAAATGATATTGGACGATAGCTAAACTCTGGAAATGCGCAACGTTCGGTCAACTGCACAGAAGACCATGCCTAAGTCCGACACAATTCTTTGAAGTTACAATGAATGTTGATACTAAATCCGTCGTTTAGAGATACCTTGGCTTCTTATGACACTAAGTTAAACAACTTCCGTTATTTGCTGACTAGTCCAAATGGATCCAGACACTGGTTAAATTATATTTCTTTTGACTTTATTTGTCTAGATATAAAATCTGTAAGGTATCTCGTTGTATCTCAATTGCTTCTCTTCTTTCTTATTCCTACATTCACCGTATTCACAAAACAACGATCCAAAGACAAGTAACAGCGGTCAGTTTGTGAAAAGTGCTCGTTAACAAATCTTAAATTACAACGAAACGAAATTGTTCAACACCTTAAAATTGAAAATTACCGAACTAAGTAGGAAAAAGGCCACAATGTTTGTAGAACCTCGATAAGTGTTCGCCGAGACAGTTTCGACATCTGGACTACGTCGGACAGTTTACGACGGATATCCGTCACATAAAAGGGGTAGAAAATAACGTAGCCGATACTCTATCTCGCATCGAAGCGATCGGAAAACCAATAGATCACCATACGCTAGCTGCAGCGCAAGAAAAGGATAGCGAGCTACGCAAAATTATCAACGCTGGCTCGAGCGCGTTGCAGCTGAGAAAAGTACGATTTCCCGATCACAACGTCGAGTTATACTGCGATATTAAAACCGAGACCGTGCGACCGTACGTACCGGAACCGTTACGCCGCACCGTATTCCAAGCGCTACATGGACTTTCCCACCCGGGGATGCGAGCTACGCGAAAATTGGTAGCGACGCGCTTCGTCTGGCCGTCGGTAAATAAAGATTGCCGAACGTGGACACGACAATGCATACCGTGTCAGCGCAACAAAGTCACAAGACACGTATCCTCGCCCGTCGGAACGTTCGGAACGCTAGCGGGCCGGTTCGAGCATATACACGTAGATATCATCACAATGCAATATTCGCAAGGATACCGTTATTGCCTTACGTGTATCGATCGTTTTTCGCGTTGGCCTGAAGCCATACCTATCGCCGATATGGAAGCGTCAACCGTGGCTTCGGCCCTCCTTTCTAACTGGATATCTCGTTTCGGCGTACCCTTGAAAATTACGACTGATCAAGGACGTCAATTCGAATCGCGTTTATTCGAGGAATTATGCCGGTTGCTCGGCGTCAAACATTTGCGTACAACGGCCTACCATCCAGCGTCTAACGGGATGGTAGAACGCCTACACAGACAATTAAAGGCGGCGATCAAATGCCACGACACGAGCAACTGGGTCGGAATTCTCCCGATCGTCTTATTAGGTATAAGAACCGCGATAAAGGAGGACCTAAACGCAACGGCGGCCGAAATGATTTACGGCACCGGCATACGTCTGCCGGCGGAATTCTTTTTGCCAACTAGTCAACGGGCCAACTTGGAATACGCGCGAAAATTTTTGCAAAAATTTCCTAAAGGAATTATAATCTATGAGATAAATGAAATAAAAATACAAAAACCAACTGATATTAAAAGAAGAATGATTATTTTACAAGATAATATGAAACTGTGTAAGGGATTACATATGTAACATATTGTCCCGATGTACACATATCTGCGAAGCGACTTACTACCCTGTATATTCCAGAAACTTCTTAGTTTGCCCCAGCCTTAGCAATTTGAGACTATTTTATTAAAATTAAGAATTTTCCACATTAGATCGAACGCACTTCTAATAGGTACCAAACAGTATATATATATATAGCAAGATTTCACATATCTCTAAATTATTCACAGAAAATTAATACGGCACATAAATTAGACTTCGGATTGTAAAAATTAAGAATAAATAACCGATACAGTCTCACAAAAATAGAAGGATAAAGATAGAGATAAGGGATCAAAAACAACAGTTATTTTTCAAATTTGTATGAAAAGCCCTTAAGAAAATAAGTTCCTCCTTAAATTGAAAACAGTTATATGTATAGAAATCATACTTGCGATAAAAGTAAAAAAGATAGAAAATAAGAAAATTGTATTTGTTTTTATGACTCACTTTTACATGTAGTATAATTTCCACCGCCATTTTAGCATAGAACGCTATTTTCAAACACGAATTGTTCCAACTCGATAGTCCCTTGCTTTACTGTAAACGGAAAATTCTTTCGTGTTCTCAACCAAATTTATCAAATTCCAGCAATGACACATGCTATGTGATTGTCAGTAGAACATGGAGAAATGTTTCCAGTAAAGTTTCGAGCGACTTATCGGCGATTTTCAGGAGACACGACGCGACGATATCGCGTGTACAGTGCTTCTATCGGTGTTGATGCGCTTTAATACATAGTGCAAGGGAACACTAATAAGATTTCCCAGTGGGCCTGTAAATCCTTATAGATCACTCAAAAATATATCATATTGTTTGTTTCAACTACTAGCAATTTAAAACGTCGTCTACATATATTTAGAAAGTTAGCAAAGACATATATTTGTTCCTGAGCATGATTTCTATCAGTTGAGCGTTGTAGCAAAATGTCCGATACAATTTAATGTTGAATTTGTCTTTTTTTTAGGCTAGCTTGATTGGATTACAGGTAGATTTAAACGATCCGTGTGTTGCATCTCCAAGGCATCTTCGACTCATCGATACGCAGTGATACCCGGCAAACTTCTAGTGGACAAGCGACGTTGCTTGCAGGCAGTTTATATACATGTTTTGGCATGTGTTGTCGGCAGGCAATGTCTACAGACGCCTGTAGTCTGCCCGTACGCGCCTTAAGTTTCACTGACAGACATTGTCCGCCGATTACTACGACATCTGTCTGTGGACAATAGGCCGTCAGTGTGGAGTTATCTTTACCCGAATAATTTAAGAAATATAAAATAAACTTCAACGAAAAGTTGCTAGCTTCGATATCTTACTAATACAATGTTATCGAAATTGAATAAACCTCGTTACTGTATTTAAAAGGAAATTGCATTTATATTTCAAGTTTATAGAGACAACAACAACAACCAAACAAAGAATCGCAACGGATACAACAAACAGAACACTGGATCGAAGATAGAACAATAAACAAGATAGAACCAAGAAAACAACAGTAACGAAGAACCGGGGCGCAGAAAAAAGCACGAAGCGTGCGAGCTGGAGAGGAAACCTGTGACCGTCGGTGCAAGCGGTAAGCCTACAAAATGGTTGCCGAGCAGGAATAATCGGCTGGAGAGCCAACCTGCTGGGACCGAGCTATATGGTGGCAGGTATCGCGTGGCGCCAGCTAAGCGAGCTGCCGTCCGAAAGGGTAGGTTTAACTTGTCCAATGATCCGCAAGGAGAGGGCAAGTCGCGCGCCGAACATCTATGCGCGCCATTCCCAAGTCGAACGCGAACATCTAAATGCGAAGCCAGTATGCGTTTTTACTGCAGGTATGGCGCGGTCGACCAAAAGGTCGGGCCCTCAAACGCACACATTACTTGTACAATTCGAGTGCTGCAGATACGGAAAAGCAATTTATAATTTATCGTAATTTATCGTAATGCGAATTTTGGCGCGTCGTCATAAATAGATTTTTATTTAAAACGAAATTGTTAAATATTCTTTTGTATCAATTCACATAACGTTAATAAATCAATATTAGACATATTACTCATAAATTGTACATATCTTTGTGCATATACGCATAGTTTTCGTGCATATATCAATATTTGTATATTTTATGTGTATAACTTTCATACGCTTTTCGCAAATTTTACATTCATAAACATCTGCAATCTACACGTTACGTTTTTCGTTGTATTTACAAGTACGGACATTAGATATTGTATTACATTCTTTTATTATAATCTTTTGATATATTTATAGTTGTTTAATTATTAGGTCATCCCATAAGTTCGTGCCGTTTTTCGAGAGGTTATATATGTTAAGATCGTTTACATACCTTTCAGTTTCATGAAAAAATGTAATCCCCCTCTCGTTGTACAACTTCTTCCCATTTTTCTGGTAGGTTCCGTCTCGATAAAAGTTCTCTTGTTTTTCTTTAAAATAATTTTCTATGCTATTTTTGAGAGTGTCAATATTTTCAAATTTTTTAGCTACTAAAAAGTGTTGTAATGCTCTGAACAGGTGGTAATCAGATGAGGCAATGTCTGGGGAATATGGGGGATGTGGTAAAATTTTTCAATTAAATTCAGACAATTTTTTTGTAACGCTTTTCGCGACATGCGGTTTAGCATTGTCGTGATGGAAGATAACGTTGTTCCTATTCACTAAACCTGGCCGTTTTTCAGCTAGTGCTTCCCTTAATTTTTCTAACTGAGCGCAATATTTGTCTGAATTAATGGTATCACCACTAGATAAAAGTTCAAAATAGAGTATTCCTTTATAATCCCACCATACACACAAAAGAACTTTACGTGGATGTAACCCTGGTTTTGCACAGCGTTCAGGTGGCTGATTTCGTTGGGATCAGCTACGTTTCCGTTCAGGGTTTTCGAAAAGTATCCACTTTTCATCACCAGTTACCAGGGGCGTTTAAGGAATGGTTCACGTTTATTACGTGCAATTAATGACATGCACGCTGTCGTTCGTTCAAGACGGTTCCGTTCCGTAAGTTCATGGGGCACCCAAACGTTCAACTTTGACACCATCCCCATTTTTTTTAAACACCTATGAATCGTTGTCTTAGGTATTTTCAGGACATTTGACATCTCTTGAACTGTCAAACTTGGTGATTTTTCAACAAGATCCCGAATTTTATCTCCGTCTGTCTGAGGAGGACACCCGGAGCGTACCTCCTCTTCTAAACAGAAATTCCCAGCTCTACAACGTTGGAACCACTTCCTACAGGTGCGAGATGAAAGCGTATTTTCTCCGTAAACAGCACATATGTTTTTCCTGGCAATTGTTACCGAACTTTCTTTCCGAAATTCATATAACATGAGATGTCGAAAATGGATACGCATTTCACTCGTGATTTTTTACTGTTAGAAGTCACTGTGTTCACTATATTACGATCCTATGCCCACGAAGATCTACTCTAGCCTGTTCTCGATCAGCTAAGCTCAAGTGCATTGGTCCCGTATGGCCGTATGTTTAGAAATCGACACATGAAATATATACACAAAAGTGTATAAATATATACACAAAAACTTATGGGATCACCTAATATGTAAACGATTTTGAACTATTTAATTTAATAAAGACCCTAGATCGACGGATTTTAATTGCTGTCACATAATCGTTAATTCATTACTTTTCCTCCAACTGTCACGAATTTTCACAAAGTGTGTATTTCGGATCGTTAATCTCATACGGATGTAAACTTCATTTTCTTAATAATCTTGGTCAATCATGTATCACATTTTCTATAAAATCTATAAGATCAGCAAGTGCTCTAATACTTGTGAACAATCATATATCTTAATTCGTGCCTTTTGTATTAATACAGAAGCTTCATGCGAGAAAGAATTTTCGATATAAATGTTCTCAATGTTGTAAATCGAGTTCTGCCAGAGCAACCGAGCCAAACGGACGTGTAAAACAGTGCTTCAGAAAAAGTGCGGCAAGTGGGGAAGAGAAAGTTACGAACGGCAACGCCCATAGCTAAATGGTGGAAACTCGTGTCTTCTACTAAGAAGACTACAAGCAAAACTAAAATGAAAAAGCACATCCCACCGATAAAAATAATTAACAAAGACGAACAATACTACATAAATAAAACAACAAACATATCAAAACCAAGCCAACCAATAAACGAAGAACAGGAATGCTCAGCTACAAACGAAGTTGATATGGAAACAATACCAAACAATGAAGAGAATATTACCAATAACGAATTAACCCAACAGGATGAAAGCTGGAAGGTGGCAAGTTATAACAAGAAACGAAAAATAACAGGAAATTCAGATACAGAAAAGCAGCGGTGGCTGCAAGAATTACCATTAAGAAACTCCTTCAGCTCACTTACGGAAGAAATAGACGACCCAACAACCAAAAACACAACTAAATCAACGCAAACTACAAAACCACCACCAATATTTGTCGACGCCCAGATAATAGACCCGCTTATTGATCGACTAAACGATATAGTTGGGAAGGAAAACTACACAATAAAACAAACAAAATTAGAACAAGTAAAAATTCAAATAAACACCCCAGAAAATTATAGGAAAGTGATAAAAGAATTAAAAGAAAAAACGCTGTGTACCACACATACCAGCTGAAAACGGAAAGGAGCTACGAAATAGTTATAAGAGGACTACATTCAAAAACTAACACAAAAAAAATTAAGTGACGAATTAGCAAAAATTGGTCACCAAACAAGAGCAATAAACAATATGACAAGATACGATACGAAGCATTTAACAACACACTGTCCATACGTAGGGAAAATAAATGAAGTAAAATGTTACAACTGTAATGGAAACCACCCAGCCAGCTATAAAGGATGCGAAATCAGAAAACAATCACAACGTAAACAGTTTCCACCACTTGGCAATAGATCAATCAATAACTACCAACCACAACAAAGTATAACGGATAATTAAGCAACATTGAAAGTAAAAAATGAACCAAAAGCTATAAACGGAAACACCGATCCCCAAGGAAACCGCAGCTACGCGCAAGTAACCCAAAACATTAGACAAACAACGCCCACAAACAAACAGAATCAAAGCAACAACACCGAAGACGATACAGAAATCAAAGAAATGCTCAAACAATCCATTAAAGGTACAGAGATATTAAGAAAAATGGTAAGTAAGAAAAACACAATACTAAGGCAACAAGTACAACAAACAACAGTCATGTTACAACTACTCACAAACTTGCTAAGTAAAAAATAAAAATGGACATGCTTAAAATAGCAGCCCGGAACTCTAACGTACTACAACAAAGGGCCCTAGAAACTAAAACATTCCTGTATAATAATAATATCGACATACTACTCGTATCGGAAACACACTTCACTATAAAAAGTTACATAAAAATACCGTACTACACAATATATGATACCAAGCATCCCTCAGGAAAATCACACGGAGGGACCGCAGTAATAATAAGAAACGACATTAAACACCACTAACACAGCCAAGCTAGTAAGGAATATATACAAGCAACCACCGTTACTGTACAAACTAGCAGCAACCATTTACAGTTGTCAGCAGTATATGTACCACCGCGACACAAAATGACATCAAAAACGTGGGAAGAGTACTTTCAACACTTAGGTGACAAGTATATCGCAACGGGAGACTACAATGCAAACCACACGCTATGGGGATCAAGAATTACCACACCTCGAGGTAGAACACTGGAAAAATACATTAACAACAACCTCAATATATTATCCACAGGAAGACATACTGGCCGACAGACCTGAGCAAAATACCTGGCCTACTCGATTTTGCAGTTACAAAGGGACTAAACGCAAATAAACTAAAAATAACACCCAGCCTCATTGCATACAGCCCAATTGCTTACAGAAACAAATTAATACTTTATAGCAATCCAGGGACACTATGCAACAGAACAACCAAATGGCAAATTTTTAAAGAAATAATCGAGAGCAAAACCAGTTGCAGCATCCCATTGGAAACACCCGAACACGTCGAAAAGGCAGTAACACCATTGACAGAAACTATCCAAGAAGCATCATGGACAATCACTATACCTGAACCAAGCAACAGACAAACAAAAATAATTCCATCAGACATACTTGAAAAAATTAGAGAAAAAAGAAAAGCGAAAGCAAAATGGCAAAAACATAGAACACGAGAAAACAAAAAATACCTAAACAAACTTGCAAAGGAAATAAAAAACAAAATAAAAGTGCACAATAATAACGAATTCACAAAATTCATAGAGTCACTCTCTGCTCACGAGAACTCCAACTACTCCCTATGGAAAGCCACGAAAAAAAAGAAACCAATAAAACTAGTCCCAGCAATCAGGACGGCAGACAACACATGGGCAAGAAGCAACGAAGAGCAAGCTGAAGAATTTTCCAACCACCTTTGAAACACATTTATACCATATAATATCAACAACAGCAACCCCAAACGTCATACGGACGAGGATGCGTTTACCACTAGTACCTCAACTGACAACCACTATACCATACCTAAAACAACAGCACAAGAAATTAGAAACATAATCGAGAAAACAAAAAACAATAAAGCACCAGGAATCGACCTAATCAATGGTAAAATCTTGAAAAACCTTCCGCCAAAAGCGATAACACTAATGACAATAATATTCAATGCAATACTAAGAATCCAATACTTTCCTAAACTGTGGAAACTAACACAGGACATAATGTTACCTAAATCAGGCAAAGAACCACACCAAACTGCATCTTACAGACCAATATCACTACTTCCTGTGTTTTCCAAAATACTAGAGGAAATAATATGCAACCGCATAAAACCAATAATATAGAAGGAAAAATTAATATCAGATCACCAATTTCGATTCAGAAACATACACTCCACTATAGAGCAAATGCACAGGCTCATTAAAGAAATAATACTAGCATTAGAAAACAAACAATACTGTACAGCCCTCTCTATGGACATAGATAAAGCATTTGACAAAATAAACCACGAAAGCCTACTACAAACAATCAGGAAACAATTTCCGGAGCAAATATACCAATTAATAAAATCTTACTTAAGCAGCAGAACCTTCGTAATAAAAATTAAGGACACATACTCTGAAGTTAAAGACATAAAGGCAGGGGTTCCGCGAGGAAGCGTCTTAGGATCAATACTATACACAAAACATACCAACAACTACCAATAGCAAAATACTGACACTCACGGACGACACAGCTGTACTAGTCAGGCACACTAACCCAGAAACAGCAGTCAAATTACTACAAGAACATATCACAAAAATAGAAAAGTGGCTGCAAGATAAACAAATAAAAGCAAACGCCGATAAATGCAACCATATTACACTCACACTGCGAAAACAGACACCATCAAACATCCTACTGAACGGCACGCACATACCGCAAACAAGGCAAGTCAAATACCTAGGACTAGACCACCTAGAAACGCAACTCACATAGAAACAGCATACTAAATCAATAATAGACAAAATACAGACAACAAGGAGACAAATGCATTGGCTAACAAGTCGAAAATCCAAATTAAGCATAGAAAATAAATTAAAAATATACAAAACGATCATAAAACCAATCTGGACGTACGGAATACCACTATGGGGGGCAGCGGCAATGAGCCATATAAACAAAATAGAGACAGTACAAGCTAAAATTCTTAGAACAATAGTAAACGCCCCATGGTACGTTAGAAGCGAAGGTATACGGAAGGACCTGGGAATACCAATGGTCAAAGAGAAAATTAGCAGACACGCAGAAAAATACAAAGAAAGAATAGGAACACAGCCAAACTGGCTAGCTGCGGAAACGATCAACACCTCAAACATGGATAGAAGGCTGAAAGGGATATACCCAGCAGACCTCACAAAGGACACAACCAAACAAACACGAAGATGGTATCCCACTGGGGGTAGCTACCCACATAATAATCTAACAGCTAAAAAATTCTACCAAATGTCCAAACTGGACAAATTGTGAATCTAATCTATAAAATAAAAAAAAACCTGTGATCTGAGTTTAGATCTCAGTTTAGAGTGATACATCTCCTAAAAGGATTAAGAGATTTTTTAACAAATTCCCAAAATAACAGTGAATTTTAGAACAAAGATAATGGAAATACATAAACATCTTGTTAATAACGACGTGGGTATACTGATAGGAACTAATATCTGCAGAATATATGAATGTCTTAAACATAAGGTAATGCTAAAAAACGTTCTCTTTGTCCAACGACCTCTTGATTCCTATACAACCTCTCCTGGTTATCTTGCGCACGCGTAACATTCACGTACCGTTACATGCATTGCCATTCCATACTTTTCGTATCCTTTTTATACTGTTACTTGAATATAGAATTATATAAAAAATACAAGAGCACAAAGATATAGAAAATATAAAAATATAAAAATAAAAGATTACAAAACTGTCAAAATTACAGAAAATCAGATTAAACATTAGTACCTATATTCTACATTCTTTTTGTATTACATATACATTTTTTACATTATAAATGTCGGGTTTACATTAGAATTAGGGTTAGGGGCGTGAAACGAATCTTCATTTGGATTACACATTGTCGTTGTGCAATAGGGAAGACATTGACTAGTGCAACTGCGATTATTATAGAATCGGACAAGTAACCGTGGTAATTAGATACTCGAGAAACTAATGACAATGATCCTAAGTGCAATAACGAATCCGCGGTCAACGGGATAGTAGATGTACGGGTTCACAAAATCTAAGTCGGACTCTTTGTTAATAAAACGCGTAATATTCACTGGTCGTATGGGGTTACTCTTTTCGTCGATGAGATCGCAAGAAAGAATGAATTTCCGTCCCGATGGTGCCACAGAGAAAAACTATGATGGGGTGTGTCTAAGGACACGAGATCATCGGATTCGTCGAGGATAGCCTTCGTTCAGAAAGTAAGGGAAATTGACGTTGCTGCTAATTGGTCAATTTCCATATTGGTGGTTAGAAAAAGATGCTAGCCGCCCTCGAGGGAATGTTGCTAGTTGGAGACGCCGTTCGTTGAAAAATAGGTCTCTCCTATCTTCCCGTAGCTGGGACAAAGACTGTTTGTTTGAAGGACTTTAGTTAACTAAATCCTAAGATTTATAGCGGCTCCTCAGGCTAGCTGAACATGTATTGCGGAGACGCATCGACATCTGGCAATCATCTTACTCGAAGAATAGGGTCTGCGTGTGGCGAGTCAGGGGACAGAAACCGTTGGAATGTTTACTGTCGCGTGCCGCCAAAAATATTTCTTTTAAGGAGAGCTATAGAATTACTCCATACCTTTGTTAGACAAAGCGTTCATCCCGTGATCGCAGCTACGTTCGGCGACTGGCTGTCGCCTCGAGCCCAAGCTCATTATTACAAATCTCGAACAAATACAATCGGATTAAAAGACGACAATTGTTTAATTATGCCTATGATAGAATCTAGATTACGGTGTTAAGGGATTTTCCTGAAGTTCCAAAGGGAATGCACCGATGTTCTTTTATCTCCGACATATATATGAACCAAAATAGAACATATAAGATATATTTTATATAACATGTTTCATGCCCCACTCTTTTCTTAATCATCACATTTTATGTCAGACATTTTCCTTTCACAATTTCCTCAGACTTTTCTTCTGAACCTCTACCAAGCTGCATATCACTTTTTACTTTCCTCTTGTTCCCCCCCCCCTCGTACTTCTTAACCTCGTTCTTGTCTAACACTTTTACCGACACGCGCATTTCCTTTTGTTGTAAGCTTCCTCTAAGAACGGGTATTTCGAAAACGCTCGTTTATTATTTGTAACATTTTCCTCTCAAGCAAACGGCGATTCGAAAATCGTTTCCCATACAGACTCTGATTCAGTGAATGTAGCTTGTATGTTAATGGCTCTATCTATAACACAATGTTTACATGATACTCAAACAACGTAAAAAATTACATGCTACAACAAAAAATAAGCTGCCATTCGAATCCCCGGTTATATTGGGCATATGTTTATATAAACCATTCTCCTCGTTTTATTGTGGTGAATCGGCTTACGTACTTCCCATATCATCTGAATCACTTTATATGTCTATATAGGATGATTTTTAATATATACATCAACGTCAATGATTTCAATATATACGTAAAAGATTTTGATACAGTTTTTTGATACAGATATACATAAAGTCAATGATTTAAATATATTGTAGTATCGTAGACTATTATAATTAGTTTATTAATAATAAATGGATTAAACAGATGTTAATTAACACACACACACACACGCTCACGCACACGCTCTCCGTTTCTCTATCGCTGTCGTGGAGATATTGTTCTTGCTGTTGAGAAAGCTAAAGACTGCCCGCAGTCCCGAGATAAAATGGGACGACCGTACGCTGCTGAAGCTTAACGCCGCCCGCCCTCATCTTCCGGGACGCTAACTTCAATCTACGCATACAGCTGCCTTTAAGACTTTTCAAGATGGAGGCAATCCTCCCGACCTCCTCCATCTCTCTGGTAATTTCAGTTCCAATGTCGGCGGTCGTCATATCGATCGTACCAAGTTTGATTTGCGCCATCGGCTCCAGCGATCCCGAGCCGGTAGTAGTGACGGTGAATGCGGCATTAGTATTGGTATTGGTATTGATATTGCTGTTGATGCCGACGCCCCTCTTCCTTTTTCCAGGAACTTCCACCATCTGTCCGATACCGCCGCCACCGCTCGTCGTCGCAATATCGTAGTAACCATCAGTGCAAGTAGCAACTTGTGCAAGAGAATAAATATGAACATAGCGCGGAACGTGATGCGAAGAGTAGCGGTGAGTCGAACGAAGCTCACGGTGCTAATTATTAAAGTTAAAGTAGTGTCGACTATAAAAGGCACTCAGCTTATTTATTATTCATATTAACTCTTCCGAATTTTTCTGTCCTGTGGCTCGCCACACGCAGACCCTATTCTTCGAGTAAGATGATTGCCAGATGTCGATGCGTCTCCGCAGTACATGTTCGGCTAGCCTGAGGGCCCGTTATAAATCTTAAGATTTAGCTAACTAAAGTCCTTCAAACAGACAAACAGTCTTTGTCCCAACTACGGGAAAATAGAGGAGACCTATTTTTCAACGAGCGGCGTCTCCCACTAGCAACTTTCCCTCGAGGGCGGCTAGCATCTTTTTCTAACCACCGATATGGAGATTGACCAATTAGCAGCAACGCCAATTTCCCTTACTTTCTGAACGAAGGCTTTTCTCGACGAATCCGATGATCTCGTGTCCTTAGACACACCCCATTATAGTTCTTCTTTGTGGCATCATCGGGACGGAAACTCACTCTCTCGCTTGCGATCTCATCGACGAAAAGGTTGACACCTTACGGTCAGTGAATATCACCAAAGAATCTGACATAGAGTACGTACACCTACCATCCCGTTGGCTGCGTATTTGTTAGTGAACCTAAGATCATTGTCACTAGTGTTGCAAGTGTATGATCATCGTCAGTTTGCGTCAACTCTGTAACCTTTTTGTTTGTGTCAATAAAAGTCACTTCCGTGGTCTAAGAAGATGGATAGCTTCAGTGAAGAATCATTACCTACCCCAAGTCCTCACCGTGATAGCGACTCGAGCCCGGATTCGGATCGTGACTCGACATGTCAATAGGAAAGGATGTACTTACTTTTAATAGGTGTGTACCCCTACGAGGTAAGACTTGGGCGAAGCGCGGTGATGTGTGAAGAAGGTTTCGATTTTAGGAGGTAGAACAGGATATCCTGAGAAGTGGAGTTTTATATTAAATTATATTAAAGTTATATTAATTTTATAATAGTAATATTATTATTATGGCAATAAACATTGTGCAGGTACGATGAAGTTTAGCATTTTTTACCTATTTAACAGCAGATAGTTTATTGTAATTGACTATAGAGTTTATACGATTAATTGTTTACTAATATCGACTAGAGAAGGAGGTTTTTAACTCTCCATATATCTATCAATGTTTATGTGTTTTATTAATTATTACTTGGTTGTAAGCATATATGAAGGAGGTACTTACTTGCTTTTACTAATGTACTTACTTGAGAGGTAAGTCTTGGCTTGCGTAGTGTTTAGGGAACGAGGTTTTTGATATCTAAAAATTGACTTTGAATTATTATTCATGAAGTGGATCTCGCTAGGATATCTATGCTCATTTTAATAATGGACTTCCGTTGACGCATTTCCTAGCAAAAGCGTCTCCCCACGACTGGTCAAAAATACAGTATGCTTGTGCGAATTTCAACAAAATTGCAATGGGTTACAATGGATTACAAAGGGGGAGGGAAGTGCAATGAATTATTACGATAAATTGTAAGGGGTGTGAAGTACCAGGGTGTATGTTACATGGCTCCATCAAGCGGCGGTATTAGGCGGGGGGGGCGGTGTATCGCTCACACCAGTTCCCGGGCCCCTTTCAATCGCAGCCGGGGCGGTCATCGTGGAGGTTTTAGTCGGCTGGAGTCCGGCACTACCACGCCGCTTTTCCCCAGAAGCGACCTGGTGTCCGTGCGGATTTCCTCCACGTTAATAAAAAAAAAAGGGTGTATGTTACAAGGGAGTCGACGTGGATTATGATCGAGTGAGTGAGTTACAATATGTTTGGGTATAATTAAATGGTAATATCTTCGCTGAACAAAAATAAATGGAATAATTGGAGGATCTAATGTTAAATGTGAGAGAAACAAGAAGTGTAATGCTCGATAATCATGGCGTGATGAGTCATAGATGAACAATATCAAAGAATATAAAGCAATAAATTATTGAATTATTGAATTAAAATATGAAGAGGAGTTGGTAAAGTCGAGTTTCTATAGAAAATGGAATTACGAATCTCAATTTAAATGATAAAACTTTAAAAGGAAATAAAATTAGAATTGAATTAGAAGAAGCCAGAGTTCAATAAAATATAATAAAGAGTGGTAATATAATGAAGGAGTATTACGTATAATACTACATAATATAATTGAACAACTATATAAATATAAAGTTTTAAGAAGAAATTTATTTTCAACCTTAAGTAATTTAAATACAATAGCTTAGGATAAATATGTTTGGAACTATAATGACTCGTCAGATAAAGTCAGTTCATAATGGAAAACAGTGAAAGAATTAGAGAGTGGAATTAGAGAGAAAGGAATTAATAGGAAACAGTAGATAATTTAAAAAGTAATAAATTAATGTATATAACGTATTAGTAAATGTTTAATATGCGTGAGTACGTTGTTGTAGATAATTCGAAAGGACGTTGGTTGTTCGCATTTATTGATGAGTTATTATAGCTTCATAACTACAAATTAATTAATTAATTAATTACAAACTATTAAATTAATGGTTAAGAATGGAAAGATTAAAAACGCCTTTAATAACAATAACTCATCACGCTAAGCCTGTTTATCGTGTTTTGTTTTTGTTTTAGTCGTTATTTATTTTACTTTTAATTGAATAACGAGAATGGTTTTGTATTAATTGACAACGCAACAGTATTTAATATTGGCTTCGAGATGATAATTAATATAATAGATTTAAATGGTGTAAGATTATGAAGTATGATAGAGAATGCAATTGCACACGATGGAACACAATAATATACTAACACTGCCCTTTGGGTGGCTTCGACACGATTAATACCTGCTGGATTGGCACATGAATATTAGTAGATCGATGAATTGAAGAAGGTACATGTGGGTGGTAGCATTGGGGCAAGGTGAGGTTTTCTTGTCACTAGGGTCAACTGTGAGTTGATGGGATAGGGGAAATGCAAATGCAAATGCTTATATGCAATGCAGTGTAGGAAGTAGGGCTCACATAATAATTTGAACGACGTTATGAGACGCGCACGTATCATACGGTTGCCATATTGGTAAGCGGGCCCCTTCTTTAGGGGCTTTATGATACATTAAGTGGTGCCATCTACATGTATGAAGTGAAGTATTATTCAATATGAAATTGTATGTGTCAATCTGACTAAGTGGGCCACCTGGTGGCAATGGTTAATTAAGAAAGATTAGTAACATGTACCGAGGGACATCTATGCAGTAGGGCTCGATGTATGCTGTTACAGTGGAAACCTCATGTACCTCCGAATTAAAAAGGGTTTACCCTCCGATGAGCAAGAAAAATCATAATTATTGGCGGAGTGAACAGTTGATGAAGTTAAGAAAGGAGGTGATGACGACGAGAAGAAGAGCTAGAGAGCAATGGCGAGAGGAACTGGAGACGCGGCACAGTGGATTTAGGAGTTGCGGAAAAAGAAGAGGCAGATGAGGAAACTGATTCGAACGAACAAGGAGAAGGGTTGAAAGGAGTTCTGTGCCTCGTTGGGCAGGGATCCATAGCGAAGGCCGTACAGGGCTATCATGACGTAGCTTTTCTTAACGAGACCGAGGGGAAATATAAGTAGAACCCACGGGAGTATTAGTGTCAGCGAGGGCTTGATCACGAAGGAAGCGCTACTGGATGCCGGAGCTGAGATGAACCGGAATAAAGCGGTTGGTGTAGATGGCATACCAGGAACGGTGGTAAAAGAAATTGAAGGTTGCAAAATTACGTGTTGAACAGTGTTATCAACTGAGCACGAAGAAATTCGTTTTTCTTGAAAATGAAGCTTTATATGGAAAGATCTTATTCCACATTTTTCTCTTATTTTTGCACGTCGAATAACTTCCCTCTGCTTAATCGGTAACTAACCAAATTTACATGTTTCAAACAGATTTCCAAGATCAATTTTCTCGAAAACAAAGCCTGTTATTCTTTATATCTTTCTTGTTTTTCTTCGTACAAAACTGTTTTTCGTTTGTTCCTATTACTTGACCGGATCTTATGTTTCACATATTCTAACATACTCTATTCATATAAAAATTCGTAGTATAATAATCGTTACTTTCGATATTAAAATCATTATTAAATATTCGTTTAATTAATCTTAAAATTGTGATACAATCATAAAAAGCTATCAAAAGAATGATGTCTAGATTTTACAAGCATGCCACAAAATATATATGTCGGAGATGAAAGGACACCGGGGCCTTCCTTTGGAATTCATCGGAAAACCCTCAATATTTTAGCCTCTATAACTTAACTCGATTACAATTGTTCGAGATTTGTGATAATGAGCTTGGGCTCGAGGCGACAACCAGTCGCCGAACGTAGCAGCGGTCAAGGGATGAACGCTTTGCCTGACAAAAGTATGAGGTAATAGTATAGTTCTCCTTAAAAAAAAATAGTTGTAGCGGTACTCGACAGTAAACATTCCAACGGTTTCTGTCCCGTGGCTCGCCACACGCAGACCCTATTCTCTGGGTGCGACGATTACCAGACGTCGATGCATCTCCACAGTACATGTTCAGCTAGCTTGAGGGCCTGTTATAAATCTTAAGATTTAGTTAACTAGTTAAGTTCTTCAAACAGACAAACAGTCTTTATCCTAACAGTCCCTAAATCTCTAACACCTACTGCGGGAAGATACGGGAAATCTGCTTTCCTCAAGGACGACGCTTCCCGCTAGCAACTTTCTTTCGAGGGCGGTTAGCATCCTTCTTCAACCATCAACATAGAAATTAACCAATTAACAGCGACGTTCATTTCCCTCACTTTCCTAAGGAAAACTTTCCTTAATGAATCCGATTATCTCGTACCCTTAGTCACACCTCCGCAGCGTCATCGTCACAGAAGGACAGTTCCTCTACGTTCCTTGAGTAGTCATCATCTTAATTTATATCGCGCACTTTGCTCAATCGCCACCTTAACTCATCGTCTATCAGTTGTAACCGAGAATTGCGAATCGTCAAGTGTAATCGCGAGTTCTACGCAAAGTGTCGAAAGAGAGAATTGTTAATAAATATACTGTTTAAATATCTCCGAGTGTTTTCTTTTGGCATCTATTACGCCCTACACACTTCAAATTCACAAGACATGATCCGTTAATTTCGCGATTTCCTGTGTCTTCTACGTGACACTATCTTCCATTATTGTGTGGAAGAGAAATCGGATGATATTAATAACTTAAAAAGAAAGAAACAAAATCAAGAGAACATGGTAGCCGCCAAAAGAATAACAATTGAAAAGTTACAAAAAGTACCAAAGATAAAAAACGAAACAGAGAAAAACGAACGTGTGTTGAACGAACAGGAGAAGAAAAGGTTAAACTGAAATATACCAAACCTTCCAAACAAGATTTGAGATATGCGCTTAACAATGTTAATAATGGTGACGATAACGAGCAGAAGCCAAGGATATTTGCGTATGGATTTTACTGGGATAACAACCCTGATTTAACTCTCCTTCAGCCTAAAGAGTCATCTAACGATTGTGAAGAAAAGCCAAAACTGAGAAATAAGAAATTAAGTGCCGCTGAACGTTGAGAACAGAAAACACAGAAGGAACGTGAAGTTCGTCAAAGAGAAGAAGCGCTCGTCAATAACCAGTTATCAAATTCTGTAGATCAGTTCGACAGATTAGTTTTAGCTATTCCAGACAGTTCAATAGTATGGCTACAGTATACGGCATACCGTCTACAAGCAACAGAAATAGAGAAAGTAAGAGCAGTCGCGACAAGAGCGGTGTAAACGAATAATTTCAGGGAACAGAAGGAAAAATTAAACGTTTGGAAGGCTTAGTTGAATTTAGAATCGAAATTTGGAATTCCTGACTCATTAAATGATGTTTTTCAAGAGGCAGTGAGGTCTAACGACTCACTGAAAATATACAGTCACATGTTGGCTGTTCGTGTCGTGGCTGGCAGGCAGATGGAATTAGAAAAAACAATTAATACCATGATTGGGAAGTTTAAACATATTCCCGAGACATGATTTAATAGTGGAGAAGGATTATTAAAAATCGAGGCACATTATGCAGAGAGCATTGCAATCTTTGCCAGTATCTGAACGTAACAAGTACTTTCTCCAGGGCACCCCCAAAATTTCATTTATGAAGTAAGCACTCTATGAAATTAGAAATATCAACTCGTTTTGGTTATTATTATCGCACAACTTGTCTTCTACATAGTATTTCTTTTCGAAAGCAAATCTTACCATGCAAATAGGCATAATAATTTATTCTGTGAAACTTAATGAAATATTTCGTTTTATTTTAGAATGAACAGTATAAGACAGATCTATCTTCAAAATTCTTCAACAGTCTCTGATTTTTTTGCTTCACAAGCTGCAGGCAACTGATCCTAAACCAGATGGAGGAATCAGCTACATCGGGGCAATAAGCAACGAGGCAACCCACGCGCGACTACATCACGAATCAAGAACATTATATCCAGAGATGAATAAACCATAGACTTATGGTACGATCCATATTTTTATGTCCATAGTCTATGACTACATTTATGAAAAAGTAGACGGTGACCGCGCGGTTTTTGATTTAGCTTCTCAATTTTGGCTACTAACTATTAAAAATTTGTAGTTCGTCCAAAAATTCAAATCGTGTCTCTCTTCAAATTGATCGATGATACACTTCATACAGAGCATCACATAAATGAATCGGTAGAGATCTCGAGTCGAAACAATATAAATCTACATTATTTAATGTCTTCATGATGCAGCATGGATTACCTCAAAAATATGCTTAAGAAGATAGACGCAAAACATAATAACCACGAACGGGAAGTATAAAAACGAAGACTTCTTGGACAAGGGTATCTACCTGGGTACCTACAAAACCAAATTGTACAATTTCAGGCACAATTCAAATGTCGCCGAGACCTCTGAAGAAGTCAATAGCGCGGACGTGGTTGTAACGATCGATTAGCTAAAACTACTGCTGCACAATGGAGCAGTTGCGTCCCAAACGTACTAAAAGATTTTTGATTAGACATATTCCTGTTTTTGTCATTACAGAATAATCAATAAAAAGGACGCACTTGAGATCAGAGAAATTGTAAATATGTCAATTTATTATTACTTTTTTCATTTTTATCTGTATCAATATTAATAGTATTTTGCATATGTGGTAGAAAACTTTACATAACTGGACTGTTTTAGGTATTGTGTAATTAAGGTTGTATTTTCAACCAATCGCGGGGAGACGTAATCGCGCGGAAACACATCAGCGGGAGTCGTAAATTCCCGTTACGATTATAATAATCAACGTCGAGAATAGATCGATCTCCTGATTTCCGTTAAGATAATAGAGGTGGTTGAGGTGGTATAGCGCTGCGATTAACAGGATTATAAACTATATATTTTCAACAAATTGATACAACGAACTTACGCCGTTGCGTATGATATATGTCGTAGACGACGATTTGGCGTATGAAGATGCGATACACATGCACAGTATTCTTTGGTAATACAGCAAGGCCCTTACAGTTGAGTTTCTTGTTGTAGTTGACGTAGTAATAGAGGAGACTGATGTTCCGATCTCATGCAATTACGGAGGAAAGCTCGGTGTGGGTGTGTTTTCTTGAACGAAGAAAGCGGATTCGTTCCTCACACTTTTCGTTAATAAGGTGAGAGTAACGATATGTGATGCCTATTGGTTTCAGTCATGTTAATGAGTGGTGAGAGGAGAAGGAAACCTCCTACCAACCTTGCTAGGGGGTGTCATTGTTTACAGGAAAAAACCGGATTTTCCGTTAGATAAATATCCACTTTTTCCGTTAGGTCACTGCCCGCAGTCTCCGTAATTTTTAAGAGCGCCTAATAAGCCTAAGGACCTTTCCAATAACCCTCTATAAACCGAAAACCTTTCTAGGCTTAAAAAGTCCTCCAGGACAAAAGGATTAACTTAAAACATGTGTTAAAATAATGACGTTAAAAAGTTAAAGTTTTATGGTGGGGCCTTAGATTTATTGAGGGCCTGTTTAATGGTGCTTGGGTTTTGACGGTCCGACAATGAAGGACGTCGCACGGATCATCTTGCGCGACGTAACATAGGTTTTGCTCACGTGATGTAATGAAATATGTGTCAAAATGTTTTATTATTTTTAATCATTTTGTACACTGCTTCTCTACATATTCTACAGCCATTTCTTGAACACGAGTCATGTCTTCCTCAGTACCATGCTGCTCTTCAACATTTTTTTTATTATTTATTGATTTAAATTTTTACAATTTGTCCAGTAGGACATTTGGTAAAATATTATAGCGGTATACTAATATAACATGTGGGTGGCTACCCCCAGCGGGGTACCATTATCGTGTTTGTTAGGTTATGTCCTTGTGAGATCGGATGCTTTTTCGATGTCCATAAAGAGTGCCGTGCAGTATTGTTTTGTTTTCAGCACCTGTAAGATTTCATTGACGAGTCTGTGCGTTTGTTCTATTGTGGAGTGTTTGTTTCTGAATCCGAATTGGTGATCCGGTATTAGTTGATTTTTCTCTATTATGGGTTTTATCCGGTCGTAAATTATTTTTTCTAGTATCTTAGAGAACACCGGAAGTAGTGAGATTGGTCGGTAGGATTTGGTTTCGTGTGGGTCCTTGCCTGGTTTGGGTATCATTATAATTTGTGCCAGTTTCCAAGTTTTTGGAAAGTATTGTATTCTTAGTATTGCGTTAACTATTATTGTGATTTGTCTTATTCCTTTTGGCGGAAGGTTTTTTAAGATTTTGCCGTTAATTAGGTCGATTCCTGGTGCTTAATTATTTTTTGTTTTCTCAATTATGTTTCTGATTTCTTGTGCTATTGCTTTGGGTATGGTGTAGTGATTGTCAGTTGGTGTACTAGTAGTTAGCGCATCCTCGTCCGTATGACTATTGTGGTTGCTGTTGTTGATATTATGTGGTGTGAATGTGTTGCATAGGTGGTTGGAAAATTCTTCAGCTTGCTCTTCGTTGCTTCTTGCCCATTCTTCTGGTTGCTGGTACCAGTTTTATTGTCTTCTTTATTTTTTTTGTGGCTTTCCATAGGGAGTAGTTGTAGTTCTCGTGAGCAGATAATGACTCGATGAACTTTGTGAACTCGTTGTTATTGTGCTCTTTTATTTTGTTTTTTATTTCTTTTGTGAATTTGTTTAGGTGTTTTTTGTTTTCTTTTGTTCTGTGTTTTTGCCATTTTGCTTTCGCTTTTCTTTTTTCTCTAATTTTTTCGAGGATGTCTAGTGGAACTGTTTTTGTTTGTCTGTTGGTTGTTTCAGGTATAGTGGTTGCCCTTGCTGCTTCTTGGATAGTTTCTGCGAATGTTGTTACTGCTTGATCGATGTGTTCAGGTGTTTTCAGTGGGATGTTGCAGCTGATTTTGCTCTCTATTATTTCTTTGAATATTTGCCATTTGGTGGTTTTATTGCATAGCTTCTCTGTGCTGCTGTAAAGTATTGGTTTGTTTCTGTATTCAATTATTATGGGCGTATGGTCGAAGGTAAGCTCGAGGCTGGGTGCTATGTTTAGTTTATTTGCGTTTAGCCCCTTTGTAACTGCAAAGTCTAGCAGGTCAGGTATTTTGCTCAGGTCTGTCGGCCAGTATGTCGGTCTTCCTGTGGATAATATATTGAGGTTATTGTTTCTAATGTATTTTTCCAAGGTTCTACCTCGAGGTGTAATGATTCTTGATCCCCATAGTGTGTGCTTTGAATTATAGTCTCCCGCTGCAATGTACTTGTCACCTAAGTGTCGAAAGTACTCTTCCCACATTTGCGTTGTAGATTTGTGTCGCGGCGGTACGTATACTGCTGACAACTGCAGTTGGTTGCTGTTAGTCTGTACGGTAACGGTGGTTGCTTGTATATGTTCCTTACTGACCTGACTGTGTAGGTGATGTTTAATGTCGTTTTTTTATTACTACTGCCATCCCTCCGTGTGCTTTCCCTGAAGGATGCTTGGTGTCGCATATGGTGTAGTGCGGTATTTTTTTATAGCTGTTCATTGTGAGGTGTGTTTCTGAAACGAGTAGTATATCGATGTTGTTGCTATACAGGAATGTTTTAGTTTCTAGGGCCCTTTGTTGTAGGCCGTTAGAGTTCCAGGTTGCTATTTTAAGCGTGTCTATTTTTATTTTTTGCTCATCATGTTAGTAAGTAATTGTAACATGTCTGTTATCTGCTGTGTTTGCTGTCTGAGGAGTTCGTTTTGTTCGCTTATCATTTTTGTGAGTATTTCGGTGTTTTTTATGGAATGTTTTATTAACTCTTTGATTTCTGTAGCGTCGTTGCTGTGGTTGTTCTATTCTTGATTATCTAGGGGTGACGACCGGTTGACTATTTGCGCGTAGCTTCGGTTTTTGACGGTATTGGTGTTAGTGTGGTTATTGTTCATTACATGCTGTGTATTTGGTGTTGACATAGATTCTGTGTTGTCTTGTTGCGTGTGGAAATTGTTGTGTGTCCTGTTTTGAATCGGCGGGAAGAGTTTGCTTTGTAGTTGTTTTCTGACTACGCAGCCTTTGTAGCTGGCTTGTGTTCACTGTTAGGTGCTTTCCTGCGCATTCGACACACGCCGGGTTTCTGTTGCAGTAGTTTTTTGTGTGTCCGTATTGTTGACACCGCATGCATTGTGGTATATCTTTTTTATGTCTGGGTGGCTCGACTGTGATTATTGTGTTTGAGATTTTTTTAATTTCAAATATTTCTTTGTTGTTGCTTTTCGGTTCTAACTCTATTAGGAATAGCGGTAGTGGTTGCTTAGTGTCAAATCTGGCTAAATTGTTGATCGTTCTTACCTGGTGTCCGATCTTGGCCAATTCCTCGCATATTTTGTTTGTATTTGTTTTGGAGTGTAGACCTCTGATTACTGCTTTGCAGCTCTTGTCGGATTTGGGTTGGTAAGTGTGATACCCAGCGTTTTCTTCCTTTAGCGCTTTAGTTACTTTTCTGTAGGTTTCTGGGGTATTAGTTTGTACTTTTACCTGGTCCAGTTTGAGCTGTTTGATAGTGCAGTTTTCTTTTCCTGCCGTGCTGTTTAGCAGATCAATGAGGGGGTCTATTATTTTTGCGTCTATGTAGATTGGTGGTGGCTTGGGAGTGTGTGTTCTTGGTTTTTCTGTAGGGTCTGTGTCCATCTCTTCTGTCAGTGAGCTGAAGGAGTTTTGTGTAGGAATTTCTTGTAGCCATTGTTGACTTTCTGTTTCTGTGGTCCTCCTATCGTTTGTGTTTGTGTTTATTTTTCTTTTTTTGCTGGGAGTTACAGTTCTCCAACTTTCGTTATGTTGTGGTAGATCCTTGTTAGTATTGCTCTTTACGTCGTCTTCTTGTATTATTTCCATTTCTATTTCTTTTGTATTTGCGCAGTCCTGTACTTCTCTTGTTGTTTTAATCGGTCTCTGTTGGTCTACTGCCCTGCTTATAGTGTATGTTTCTCCTTTGTTTAGTATTCTTATTGATGGTACTTTTTCCATCCTCGATTGGTTCTGTTGCTCTACTCTTGTCGCACAATGTCGGAGACACTATGTTTTACGTACGCATAGCTCAACTTTTTAAAGAGGATCTTTACCTTTCTAGGCGGTAATGCCTGAACAACTGCTCTCTCTAGAACTTTCCTGTAAATACAAATTATTAGAAGATAAATTCTGTATGAAATTAAAAAGACAAAATATAGTTGAAAAAATATTTTTACCTTGCTATATCAGTATCATTAGATTTAACTAGAGAATCAACATAACAAGACCATATATCCACCTGTTTCGGATAAGAACTTAGAATTTGCTCAAACAGAGTTACTGCTCTCTCTTTATTTCTGTAGTGTATATACGTTCAGATGCTGGCAAAGATTGGAATGCTCTCTGCATAATATGCCTCGATTTGTCCCTCAAACCCATTTTTAGCAACCCTTCTCCACAATTAAATCACATCTCGGGAATACAGTTAAATTTTCCAATCATGGTATTAATTGTTTTCTCTAGTTCCATCTGCCTGCTAGCCTCGACATGAACAGTCAACATGTGACTGTATACTTTCAGTGAATCGTTAGACTTCACTGCCTCTTGAAAAACATCATTCAGTGCTTTAGGAAATCCAAATTTAGACTCCAAGTTCAACCAAGCCTTCCAAACGTTTAATTTTTCCTTCTGTTCCCTGAAATTAATCGTTTTCACCGCTCTTCTTGCAACTGCTCTTGCTTTCTCGATTTCTGTTGTTTGTAAATGATATTCCATATACTGTAACCATACTATTGAACTGTCTAGACTAGCTAAAACTAATCTGTCGAACTGATGTACAGAATTTGGTAACTGGTTATTGGCGAGTGCTTCTTCTCTTTGACGTATTTCACGTTTCTCCTGTCTTTTTTGTTCTCGACGTTCAGCGGCACATAATTTCTTATTTCTCAGATTTGGTTTTTCTTCTACTTCATCTTCACTATCGCAAGATGACTCTTCATCCTGAAGGAGAGTTGAGTCAGCATATTTCAAATCTTCTTCGGAGGCTTTGGTATCTTCCAGTTTAATCTTTTCTTCTCCTGTTTGTTCAACACACATTCTCTTTGAATATTCCTTTTCTAAATCTTTCTCTGGTTTTTCTCTGTTTCGTTTCCCTTTGTTTTTCATGTTTCGTCTTCCCGTAACTTTTCAATTCTTATTTTTTTGGCGAGTGCCACGTACTCTTGATTTTGCTTCTTTCTTTTTAAGTTATTATTATCATCCGATTTCTCTCTCACACAACACTTCTTTTCAAATGCAGATTTTATGACGCTGAGAGACATAATATCGGATTTTTTGAAATTTAATGAGGTGTAACATTTAATTTTAGAATGAATAGTATAAGGTGTTAGATCTGGCAGTAAACTATTTATGTGACGACGTACAGGTATCGCAGCTAAAGTTCCGTTGCCAATACTTTGAAGGAGCATCAGGATAAACCAGTTTGTCACCATTAAGATTCTACCACGTAGCAATTTACCGTCGGGAAATTGTATTTGCTTATTTTGTTTGGCACTTATTTTGGCACTTATGCATTATTAACGATAACGTGGTCGATTGGACAAGCTCATGTACGTAATTTTTCCATATAATCGTCCCAGAAATTTTGTCCCCTATTTTTTTATTCTCAGAGTAATGATTCTTAGACACTATACCTAGCAAGTTATTCTGCAATTGAACAACCAACCAATCAGGCGTAATTTTTTCAATCTCTCCAGTAACTCTCTGCCCTAATTTGACAGATGCAATGGGTCTGTTTTTGTAATATGAATTCCTTGAAAGTTCTACTAATTTATTAAAATACAGGATCAATGGATTCAATGCTGCCACTATTCTACTTTTAGGATTAGATGGACCATCGTATATTTTCTTTAGCGGTAATGTTAGTCTTAATTGTTGTTCTTTCCTGTTAATAGAAAATATTTTTGCCAATAAAATTTGGTTTGTGTGCAGTAGATTAAAATTACTAACGTTACTATGGGATACATATCCAAATGGCGTATATTCTGCAACTGGAAAAATAAGTCTTATACCAGTCTTATACCCATATCCTTGATCGTACAGGGTATACAGTCTCCTATTTTCAGTTTTTCAAAATTCCTGTACCTTCCTTGAGTTGCAAAAGTCCTAGTTAAAATTAAATTAGGTACTGTAGCAAATAGAAGAGCTGAAAGTGTATGTCCAGGAACATATTTTGATGCTAGTAGAGCTGCAATCTCCATACAAGGTGACATGTGACCATCTAGTAAAAATCCTGTACTAACAGTTTGTCCTTTATATCTACTGACTCTTAAATATAATCCCTGAGCGGATGATTCTATTATTGTGCCCTCTACTTCTTCACGAATATCGAATGTTGCTTCTTCAACTTTTATGTCTTGATTAGCCACATTTAGAACTACTTTTCCCGAATCTGTGTTCACTGTTTGAATTTTTACCAAAATTGTTTGTCCAGTTGAATAGTTTCAATTTACGTTAGATGTTTCCAGCTCGAGGGCAGTATGTGGAATCCAACCTTTGACATCCCCGAAAAACTTTACCAATATTCCACGCTTATGTATTTGAACGATAGTTGCGTGGTGTTTCGAGTCAATTTTCGCGTCTTGTATGTTTCCTAAAATGGGCAAGTCACTCGTTATTAAAGACCTTTTCAAAGTGAGATATACTTTTTTCGGCCTATATAAACGAACAAGACTCTTGCTTCTACTTCTTTGTCGACTTTCAGCTTTTGTAAGGGACTTAGATCTTCGTCAGATATATGATCTGGTGGAATTTTAACATTAAATTTACCAAGTTGTACATTAACGAAATCATTCAGTTTATCAATATTTGTAATCTTTACATTTACCACGTCGCCAGGTTTAAATGTTATATAGTAAATGACAACGTACATATTTTATAAACTGGCACATACAATCGTTTAGTGTAATGGTCGGGGTATCTACGTGTACTCTCTAAGTCACAAGTTAAGTAATTGCGAAGGCATATTAAGTTGAGTTATAAGTTTCAATTCCAACGAAGTAAGAACCTAATCCTTCTCATTCGCGCAAGCGAGAGAGCGGGAATCAAAGACTAATGTAAAATAATGCCTAGCATAGTGCTAATACCACGTACCATATAGTTGCTGAAACTTTTATGCTTCATACATAGACATAAACATAAATTGTTTCAATATAAATATTAATAATAAATATTAATTGAATGAATATAGATAACAATGACCACTATAGGTTTCATATATGAAGTATTAGACCGAACGAGGTATGAAATATACAAGATATAGTACTCCTTATAACATTTATAATAAAACAATCGTCTGCTCAGATATAATTTTTTCAATTTATAAAAATATGAATTTACACAAACACTCGCACTTTACTTATCATTACTTCCACAACAACGTTCTCTTTCTAAAGTTCAGATTTTCGTAACTGCAGATAAACGTGACACCCACATAGGCACTCATCATTTTTTTGTATTCTACTACAATAGCACTTGCTACAGTTCTGCTCGTAAAGAAATCTGACAGGCGTGTAATAGACAAAAAATCATTTATCAATAAGAGGAAGCAGTCGCGAGCGAGTCAGTTATAATTCGAGTTTCACGAGTTATTAACGGTAATTAACGGAGTTATACGAGTTATCGAGTCATCTGCGAGCAATCATACACTGTTTTTACGAATACGTTTGTACGAGCGTCTCTCGACAGTACTTATATTTGTCGGAGATGAAAGAACACCGGAGCTTTTGGAATTTTGGATAATCCCGCAACATTGTAACCTAGAGTCTACTATAGCTGTAATTAAACAATTGTAGTTGTTCAATCCAATTGTAATTGTTCGAGATTAGTGATAGTAAGCTTTGGCTCGAGGCGACAGTCCGTCGCCTAACGTAATCGCGGTCAAGGGATGAACGCTTTGTCTAACAAAGGTATGGAGTAATTCTATAGCCTTCCTTAAAAGAAATATTTGTGACGGCACGCGACGGTAAACATTCCAACGGTCTCTGTCCTGTAGCTCATCACACGCAGAGCCTATTCTCCGAGTAAGATTATTGCCAGATGTCGATGCGTCTCCGCAGTACATGTTCGGCTAGCCTGAAGGCCCGTTATAAATCTTAAGATTTAGTCAACTAAAGTCCTTCAAACAGACAAACAGTCTTTGTCCCACCTATGGGAAAATAGGGGAGACCTATTTTTCAACGAGCGGCGTCTCCCACTAGCAACTTTCCCTCGAGGGCGGCTAGCATCTTTTTCTAACCACCGATATGGAGATTGACCAATTAGCAGCAACGCCAATTTCCCTTACATTCTAAACGAAGACTTTTCTCGACGAATCCGATGATCTCGTGTCCTTAGACACACCCCATTATAGTTTTCCTCTGTGGCATCATCAGAACGGGAAAGTCATTCTTTCTCGCGATCTCATTGATGAAAGGAGTAACGCTTTACGACCAGTGAATATTACGCGTCCGACTTAGATTTTGTGAGCACGTTCATCTATCATCCCGTGGACCGCGGATTCGTTATTGAACCTAGGATCATTGTCATTAGTTTCTCGAGTACCTAACTACCACGGTTACTTGTCCGGTTCTATAATAATCGTATTTGCACTTGTCAATGTCTTCTCTATTGCATAACGACAACGTGTAACCCAAACGAAGATTCGTTTCACGCCCCTAACCCTAATTCTAATGTAAACCCGACATATATATATATATATTATATATATATTTTATTATATTTTTTTATATATATATATATATATATATATATATAATTAATTAAAAAGGGGGAAATATAATTCTGTAATATCGTAGAATAGCTTTGATTGAAGATCGGCTGAAATTAGAAAACACCGTGTACGTCGTCTTTTTGTAGTTTGTTTACATCCAAGAGCGCCTAGTAACAGTGACGCGAGAAAAGATAAACAGCGTCAAAACAGAAGTACGGTTTCATATTTCAAGGAGTGGCAATCGAGAGGCCAGAGCATGTGAGCCGAAAAGTGTGTGTGTGTGTGTGTGTGAGAGAGAGAGAGGACGAGAGCAAGAGCGAGCACGACCGAGCAGGAATGCATTGGCGAGGGTCAGAGTTGATCGAGACGTCGAAGCATAGAGTCGTTAGAATTGTCGAGTGTTAGAGTTGCTAGTGAGAGAGAGAGAGAGAGAGAGAGAGAGAGAGAGACAGTTACCAAATATAAAAAATACGAGCGTTGCATTTAGTTTTCCTGTTAATCAAACATCGTTTCTCTGTCTAACTAATATCTGTATTTTCAATCCATTATTAATAAATTATAATTATTCGGACAAAATTACATCTTTAATATATTCCGATATTACAAGTGGGGCTCGTCCGGAATTGAATAAGACAGAGAACGACACGATTTAACGGAGCTATTTGTGCGGGAGTAGAAAAGAATAGAATAAAATGGCAAACGTTGAAGACGAACGATTGTCGGGTGAAGAGGATTTGACGCTGGAAGAGCTGAGGAGTAAGCTCGCACAGATGAATCTGCCTATATCCGGTGCGAGATCAGTGCTGGTTGCCAGGTTGAACAGAGCGTGCAAACCTGGTCGATCTACTCCTAAGGATTCGAAGCGTGGCGAAGAACCAACAAACCAGCGAGATCTAAGAAGCAAGCAGAGAGCCGAACGCAGTCAAGAGGGAGAGGAAGACCTCGAGAAGCTGAGGACGAAAGAGCTGAGAGCGCGTCTCGTTAGCTTGGGGTTGAAGGTAACGGGAAGAAAATCCGAACTACGCGGGCTGCTACAGGCGGCCCTAGAAGGAAACGATGTATCGTCGGAAGAAGACAGCTCCGACGAAAGTGAAGGCGAGGACGATAAACAAGGCGCGCGAGAATACAGGAGAGGCACGCGAGTGGTGTATCAGGACCGCGATGAGTATCACCAGAAGGTATGCGTCGGTTCGATGTTGAGTCTTAAAGACGTAGAAGACTCATTAGAGAAATTCAGCGGGGATGATCTGCTGAGTGTAAATCAGTGGGTGGAAGACTTCGAGGAAATGGCAGAAGTGTGGGGTTGGTCAGACGCCCACATGGTGGCCAATGCTAAGAAATTACTCGCAGGCTCCGCTCAGGCCTTCGTACGACAAGAACGATGCGCGAAGTCCTGGGCAAAGCTAAAAAAGGCGTTGAGGAATGAGTTTGAAAATGTAGTAAGCGACCAACAGATACATCACGAGTTATCCCATAGAAAGAAGAAAGCAGATGAGAGTCTGCAACAATATATGTATGTAGCATCGTGGAGAAGGGCCTAAGAAACGTCGAGCTAACTACAGACAATGTCGCGAGAGCCGAGGCGCTGTCGGCTCCATCAATGCATTACCGGGTCCTTCAAGTAAATAGCCTTGCCGAAAAGACCTACGTGACCCTGGCTACGAGCGTCTGCAGAACACGTGTGCCTAGCAAAAGACAATAGAATGCTACAACGGCCAGAGAGTCAGTCGAGAAACAGAGTTTGCGAGTGGCGTTGCCGAGAGAGTGTTGATTGCATTTTGTGAAAGTCGAGTCGTTATCTAATTATTTAGTTGTGCTGTTTTCTGTACGTTTGGTGTGAATAGTTCAGGTTGAACAACAATCGTCTTTCTCTGTCCGATTAACATCTGTATCATCCATTCCTTGTAAATATATTATATCACAATATTACATGTATCACATGTGCGGGATTGCAAAACAAGGAAGGATTGATACGCAATCCTTGATAGACTACATTATTCAAGGCATTCCCGACGAGGTCGCGAACAAGACTGTGCTATATGGAGCCAGGAATATCGAGCAATTAAAAGAGCGTTTCAGGCGCTACGAAGCGATAAAAAGAGATATGGAGATGAGGACGAAATTTGTGGAGCCGAAGAGTAGCAGGGTAAAGCCGGTAGCGAAACTGTCCGAAACCGAGAGGAACAAGGAACCCGGTCGATCTGGAGATGCGAGGAAGGCGCGATGCTACAATTGCGGTGATGCGGAGCACGTATGTGCGGAGTGTCCGAGCAAATCGAGAGGACCTAAATGCTTCAAATGTAGGGAGTACGGACACATCGCATCAAAATGCGACAATTTGATTCCAGACACAATGATGCAACATTCGCTTATTATTGGCGCAGACTTTTTGGACACTGTTGAAATAAGTATAAAAGGGGGAGAATCTTTTATTAGTAGAATAAAGGACGAAAATCCCGATGAGTGTCCGGAAGTCCTCAAGATAGATGTAGAGACACAGGCGAGTGAGATAGATTTGTCACACGTTAAGGACATGCAACATAGGCTAAAAAGAGATTTGAAGAGAACCAAAGCATTGCTAAGAGACGCTCAAACGATGCTGGAGAGATCGAAAGGTGACTCGACGGGTAAAGCAGCTTTACGACAGCTGAAGAACCAGTTAGAAGATGCAGAATGCGCTAGAGCAGTTGCAGTTAAAGCGAAACAGGCACTGGAGCAAGAACCGAATGAGACGCAGGCTTCGTTGCAGGAAGCACTGCGGCAACGTTCCGAAGCAGAAGATCGTGTTAATGTAGCTAGTCGCGAACGAACTGAGCTACTGTCGCAATTGGAAGAAAATAAAGAAGAGTTGGCAGAAGTTTTGAAGAAGTATCGGGCAGCTGTGCAGCAAGTGTCGGAGGAACGGAGAATAGTGGCAAGACACGTGGTGATTGGTAAAGTGGACCACGAGATGGTGTCCTCGTCGGATTCTTGCGGCCAGCAGGAGGACTTAGCGAACATCACGAGGAGGAAGAATCTGGCTAAACAACAGCAACAGGATGTTGTTGATGATATTTGCGAATTTACTGAGAAGGATAGCGTTGCGGGTGTGAGAGTTGTTTCAAGTTTTCGGATAGACTCGAAGAGAGTCAACGCAAGGCGAACGAAAAGACAAGGGAAGTCGCACGTGCGGAATCCCTCCAATAATATCGATACGAAGATTCGATATACAGAGGATGTGGATGACGAAGACGACGATGGTATTGTCGAGGACACGATGAACGTGAAGACCTTCGAAAAAGGAGGGATCATAGTCTCGGTAGATGGTAAGTTGTTAACGTCTTCCATGTACGAACCGAGCCTACGAAAATGTCACGATGCTGCCACGACGATCAAAGCCCCTGACAAGAGTGAAATGGGTAAACAAACAACGGAGAGGAAGATAGAGGAAGAGCGAAAGAGGAGCAGTAGCATCGAGGACGAACAGGCCGCGGTGTTCCAAGAGGAACGAGATCAGTTGCGTACAGATGCAAAGAGACGGATCGAAGAGATCCAAGCCCGAGACAAGTGGACGTATAACAAGAGACGCAAGAAGGCGACAGCATACAGGACGGGAGATCTAGTGGCGATCGAGAGGACGCAGGGCGGTCCCCGACTAAAGCTGCATCCGAAGTTCCTTAACTAAAAGTAAAGGTCCTGCGAAATGACCGATACGTAGTGCAGCGAGAGCAGCACGATCACGGCAGCCGACCACATGAAGTGGTGGAATGTTAACGATAGTGATGTAAGTGCGAGCAGCGATGATGAGCACATCTGAGGGCAGATGTGATTGTCAGGAAAGGCCGATTGTAATATCGTAGAATAGCTTTGATTGGAGATCGGCTGAAATTAGAAAACACCGTGTACGTCGTCTTTTTGTAGTTTGTTTACATCCAAGAGCGCCTAGTAACAGTGACGCGAGAAAAGATATGCAGCGTCAAAACAGAAGTACGGTTTCATATTTCAAGGAGTGGCAATCGAGAGGCCAGAGTATGTGAGCCGAAAAGTGTGTGTGTGTGTGTGAGAGAGAGAGAGAGAGAGAGAGAGAGAGAGGACGAGAGCAAGAGCGAGCACGACCGAGCAGGAATGCATTGGCGAGGGTCAGAGTTGATCGAGACGTCGAAGCATAGTGTCGTTAGAATTGAGTTGCGAGTGTTGTCGAGTGTTAGAGTTGTTAGTGAGAGAGAGAGAGAGAGAGAGTTACCAAATAGTTGTCACGTTATTTGATGTAAATACGAGCGTTGCATTTAGTTTTCCTGTTAATCAAACATCGTTTCTCTGTCTAACTAATATCTGCATTTTCAATCCATTATTAATAAATTATAATTAATCGGACAAAATTACACCTTTAATATATTCCGATATTACAATTCTAATGTAAACCCGACATATATATATGTAGATATAGTAAATACTCGAACTTCTAATCGGATAAGTTTTACAAATGTTTAGTAGGGTAAGATTTATTTGTGTCGATAGGATTAATGGCGAAAGCTAATTTTTACTCGTTCGGGCGATTAATATAATACGGTTTATGACAAACGCTATCGTATGATGTAGGCGATGGCGATCGAGATTAGAAGGAATGCGTCTCGCAATGTTCGGAAATAAGTGAACTCGAGGGCGAAAAACTCGGTACAGAATCTTCGTGATTTAAGTCTAACTCTTCTCTGCGCCTCTTTTCTTCCCTTGTAACTTCTGCAGCAATTAATCGTTTGTACCAACGTTCGGCTCGCTTCTTGCTAAGGTGACTTTTATCTTCTCGATTCTTTCTTGTTTTTGTCATCCGATATGATCAAGGTGAAATGAATATCACTCTCTGTGAGCGACTTGTGCGATTTCGCAAGCCTTGCCCAAAGACGGGCAATATTTGCCAACGGCAATGGGAGGAGGAATGTGAAAATCGATAAGTGTTTTCGATAATTGAGAACACCGTAACACAGGTTTAACACAGCGAATAATCAGTTAGATTTAACAATTTAGAAAATATATGTCATTCTTGGCAACTAGTGCAGTCGTAAGCGAGAAATGATTATTTTAATTGGCAACTAGGTTCACTGTGGACAATCAGTGTGGCTTCGTAGGCCTCGCCCAAGGATGAGCAATCTGCTAACGATGGGAAGAGGAAAACGAAAAACCATAGATGTTCTCTGCGTTGAAAACACCGTAATCATTGGTTGATACAGCGAACAATTGTAAACGAAATAGATCGAAATTTTATAAAGTTGTTTTATTACAGACAATTTATTAAATCTTGGCCAAGAACGTTTATTTCAATTTTATATCGTGAATTCAAGACGTTCGGATGAAATCTACGCAAATTGTGTGCTTGATAGTTTTATCTGTCAACTATAGCTGCCGACGGGTGCCTTTGTTCAGAGACAACTTTGTTCGACTGCAAGTTAAAAGAGAAGAGGATATACAATTTCAAATTTCCTACCTTGATTAGATGTAAAGTCGATCGGCGGTATGTATGGCTTGGTGATGTGTCGAATTTTGACAATTAACTTTGATTCCGCAGATGAAGTGACAATACGAATGCTTAATTCGAATGAAGATTTTTTGAAACCCTTTTTAATATTCGATTTCGACGGACAGAGTGACGATGTGAATGGTCTGAATTTTAAATAAGGACTCTTCTACTCTATGTTATTCCCGCTTATTTATAATATCCTAATTGTCACGTGATGGATCATCTCTATGGGAATCACAGCATTGCTACGTGACAAATTAGGAATTTTCTAACTGTCTACTTTCGCGGATTGTGCTGAAGTTTCGTCTTCTTGATTATCTTATTTACGCTATTCCTAATTTCTCATATTCTTGAGACACGTAGATGCTACTGAAGTTTCGTCTTCTTAATTTCTCGTATTTCGTTGGGTATTAGGGACATGCAAGGTGCGTGATAAAATGTAGGTATCGTAGTAGCTCGTATTTTGCTAATGTTGCGTCTGCGATGTTTCCCAGAACTTCCTTACTGATGCCAGTGGAACGTGGCAGGCGCGTGCCAACTTGTCCTTGCTGAAGTTACATCTGCGATGTATCTGGTAACTTCCTTGCTGATGCCAGTGAATCGTTCAAGGCGCGTGGCTACTTAGTATTTGCCGAGTCTTCTTATGCGTTAAAATATCATTTTTTTTTTATAATAGTAAGCTTAATATATTTTTTCATGGTTTGTTTCTTACGGCTGGTTTCTATCAATTTCCAGTATTCTTGCGTTACGTTGTATTGATCATTATTTATTCTTTCTTCGTTACGATCTTTCATTTTATAATCATTTATTAAATATTTATTCCTTCGCTGAAAATATGATTTATTTTGTAACGCATAAAGATTACTATATGAACGTGTTGATTATACAAAATGGCCGCCTGTGAATGTTCCTAGTATATAGTAACATTTTATTAATGTGAAATCTATTATTTATCCGTTAATTATTTGTGACTTTATTTTAATAGTTGACGTACAATTGCAGTGGGAATAATATTATTTTGCATTTATTTAATGTGTGTAATTATTACATGTATTCCGATGCGCACGTGTAAGAGCTATCGTAACAATCCAAGATGGCCGCTAGTGAATGTCTCTAGTAAAAGTGTAGTGACGCGTCCTTAATTTGTTTAATATTGAAATAATTATTCGTCCGTCGCTTATTTTCCTCTATTTTAGCGCAGTTAGAATTTTTAAATGACAATAGTATTGTTTGTGTAATCATTATAATGTGTATATATACTATGTGTTATTTTAATATAATAACATGTGGATTGTGTTATTGTTAATTTTTTTATTTTTATAGAGTGTTCGCTTAATTAATTTAATACTAATATGTGCATAGTGTGTTATTTTAATATAATAACATGTGGATTGTGTTATTGTTAAATTTTATAATTTATCAATAGCACTGTTTTATTGTTGTGTTACAAGTGGTTTATTTTTATAGAGTGTTCGCTTAATTAATTTGATAGTAATATGTGCATAGTTTGTTATTACCAGTTCTATTACGTAACATAACCTTATTTCTCCACGCCAGAATTAATATAATTATGCTATATTAACTAAGTACAATATAATAATTTTTTATCTTAATCGCGGTTGTCGTTGATACTCAGTTAATCAGTTTTGATTAATTCATAACCTATTCCTATATTATTGGCTATTTTCTGTTTCTTTGTTATGCGGTTGTCGTTACCTTGTGCGTGTAATTTGCAGCCTTTACACAGAATAGAGGAGCTAATCTTATACATTGCTAGTTAAAATCTTTATTGTTTATAGGTTCTACAATTCTAATCCTTCATCGCCGAGTCCTTTACTTGGAACGGTTACATGGTGCGCGTTTGGTATCTTCTGGTTCTTCGTTACATGTCTAACACTTATCAAGACTACTTTTATTTATCCTAGAATTGTAAGTATATATATATATATATGTCGGGTTTACATTAGAATTAGGGTTAGGGGCGTGAAGCGAATCTTCGTTTGGATTACACGTCGTCGTTATGCAATAGAGCATTGGCTAGTGCAAGTACGATTACCATAGAACCGGACAAGTAACCGTGGTAATTAGATACTCGAGAAACTAATGACAATGATCCTAGGTTCAACAACGAATCCGCGGACAACGGGACGGTAGTCGTACGCACTCGCAAAAATCTAAGTCGGATTCTGTGTTAATATTCGCTGACCGTAAGGCGTTAATCTTTTTGTCGATGAGACCGCAAGAGAGAATGACTTTCCGTCCCGGTGATACCTCAGAGGAAAACCATGACGGGGTGTGTCTAAGGACACGAGGTCATCGGATTCGTCGGGGATATCCTACGTTCGGAAAGTAAGGGAAATTGACGTTGCTGCTAATTGGTCAATCTCCATATCGGTAGTTAGAAAAGGATGCTAGCCGCCCTTGCGGGAAGGTTGCTAGTGGGAGACGCCGCTCGTTGAAAAATAGGTCTCTCCTGTCTTCTTGTAACTGGGACAAAGACTGTGTATCTGTTGAAGGATTTTAGGTAACTAGATATTAGTGTTTATAACGGTCCTCGGGCTAGCCGATCACGTACTGCGGAGACGCGTCGGCATCTGGTAAACATCCTGCCCGGAGAATAGGATCTGCCTGTGGCGAGCTACGGGACAGAAACCGTTGCAATGTTTACTGTCACGTGTCGCTACAAATCTTTCTTTTAAGGAGAGCTATAGGGTTACTCAATGCCTTTGTTAGATGGAGAGTTCGTCCCGTTAACCGCGGCTACGTTCGGCGACTAATTGTCGCCTTGAGCCCAAGTTCATTGTCACAAGTCTCAAACAAATACAATTGGGTAGAATGACGGCAAATCGTTTAATTACAACTGTAGATTTTAATTACAATGTTTTTATGGATTTTCCCGAGGTTTCAGAGGGAAGGCACCGGTGTCCTCTTATCTCCGACATATATATAAAACACTATATTTTGTAAATATCTATATAGTAAAATAGTCCGTCCACTATCTTGGTCGCTAAGACCACTTCGCTAACATCGAATTGTTTTGTTATAATGTCGGAATATTTCCTTGGTTTTCCAGTTTCTTGTTGCTGCCTTGACTGTTTCGGTAGTATCTGGTTCAGTATTCCATAAGTATTCACTTAAGATTGGCAGTAGGCCTCTTGTAACTGCGTTGGCTTTAATGTATATCTTCCGATGTGAGTAACGAGCTTCTTATTATTATCAATTTCTATTCCAAGATGGTTTACAACATTCTTCCCCTTTTTAGGTTATGATTGGTTACCTCGGTATTTATTACCTTCGATATCTTCATACCGTCGTATATTATGTTTTGCAAAGTTGGATCCGTAGCCAATTCTCGTGGAGTTCCTGCATGCACATTTCCTTTAAGGATGATTGGTTGCATACAAACCTCGTTAACTTGTAAGATACCTTTTCTTGTTTGCTAAGACCATTCCGTCGGTGTTGAATCGTTTGTTATAATGTCACTAATTTTTAACTTTCCAATTTTCTCACGTCTTCTTGGTCATTCCAGTAGTATCGACTGCGATTCTTCGTACACATTTACTCCAATTTGGTAGCTGGTTTCTCATCACTGCGTTGACCCTTGTATAAACTTCTTCGATGTGAGTAGTAAATTATCGTTGTCACTCACCTAACCTATCTTAGTTATTTCTTAACTCTTCCTGCACTTATTAACTGATTTTATTTCTTCTTATTAAAGACCGCTGTGTCAACGCTGAGTTATTTCGTTATAATGTCATTAACTTTCTTGATTTTTTCGGTTTTATTTTCCATTAGCGAACTGTAAGTTTGTTGTCGAGCATCAATTATTGATTGTTGTGCTTCGTTTAGTTTAATTGAAATATAATTGTAAATTTTTAATAGTATTATTTTCTTCCATATATATTAAGGCAATTGAAGTTAGTTTATTTATTCGTTTCTGCTGACAGTCGTATACTATGTTCTACGGAGTGGGTCAACAGTTTGTTTCTGCGAAATTCCTGCATGTACGTTTTCTTCTACTATGATTAATTGTGCACTAGGTACTTTTAACTTTCACTGCTTTTAATTATTTTATTGAATTAACATATTGTGTATTTAAATGATGGTTAGAACATAATAATATTCCTTTTTCTTTTACGTTTCTACTATCTGCATGATTCGATAAGCACTGTCACACTTCCTTTGAGTTAGGCACAATATTGTTATAAACATTTAGTAATATTATGTTTTGTATTGAAACAATTGAAGTTAATTCTTCCATTTGTTTCAGTTGGCTGTCATACCTTGTGTTCTATGGATATGGACACATAACCTGACTTCGCATATACACTTCCTTCTACGATGAGTAATTGTTCACGAGGTACTTTCCACTTCCACTGTTTCGTAATTATTTTATTGAATGACACATTTTATAATTAATGGTTAGAACGCACATAATAATTTTCTTTTTCCTTTTAGGTTTGTACTATCTGCATGATTCGATAAGCAGTGTCACACTTCCTTTGCTTCAGGCACAATATTGTTATAAACATTTAGTAGTATTATGTTTTGTATCGGAACAATTAAAGTTAATTCCTACATTTGTTTCAGCTGGCTGTCGTAGATTATGTTCTACGGATATGGACACATAACCTGTCTTCGCACATACACTTCCTTCTACGATGAGTAATTGTTCACGAGGTATTTTCCACTTCCACTGTTTTGTAATTATTTTATTGAATTACACATTTTATATTTAAGTAATAGAGCACGCATAGTAATTTTCCTTTTTCCCTTTAGGTTACCACTATCTGCAGTATTCGACAAGCAGTGTTGTTCCATATACTACCGCACTCCGTTGTCTCTTGAAATCGTTCTTGTGGTCTGTTTCGATTGTGTTAGTTTTAACTTGTTCGAGTGTATTGTTCGTTGAATCCCTTTTACTTTAATCTTGACGTTTCGTGTGTAGATTCTGACAATAGTGCCTGGTTTATTGAAGTGTGTTAATATGCCTAGGTGTTTTATATATTTTATATCTAGTTGTATATAAGATATATTTTGTTTATTGTGGTTTTGTATGTCCATATTTGCTGTATATTAAATTGCTTGATATTTCCTGTTTGTTATAAAGGTGTGTATTCCTATCGTTCCATTCCTTTTTCCTTTCCTTTGAATTATTCATAAAGTTATTACGAGATTTGATTAAATTGTCGAATTGTAGGTTATCCTGATTGAATATAGTATTATGTCGTGATTTATTAATTAATTTGCGAGTCACTTTTGGTTAATTGGTTCTTCATAGTTTATCCTTAGTCGAATTATGAAATTATAGGTTATGTTGTACTCTTTATATTTACTATTTCGTTAGAGTACCTATTTTAACTTTATTATCTCTTATTTGCCCTCGTATACTAATTCTCTATATATGACTACATTTAATTAAACTTTTATTTAAACAATTTCCATTTTCGTTGTATCGTGTGTTCGTTTTGGATATTCGAATCGTCGCTCGCGTTATTTGTATATTGCGTTTTTCCGTTTTTCGGTACGGCACGTGCGTAGCGCGGGACGTGACACCCCCCCTCTCGGGGTTCAAATTTCCGAAGGAAATTTGACTGATCGCATCCCTGAGCTCGTTCGGAGCGGATGTAGTGACTGTTGGTAGTTGCTTTACTATAATGGTCGGTGTGATTGATATTCCTTGTAATCCTGATAATATCGAATTCATCAATCGTTGGAACGTGTTGGTGCGTTTTTCAATATATCTGTTCCCTCCAGCGTCTCGCCTGGAAGATGAAATCTGTCTTGATTTTTCTGTATTAGTGCTTCAACGTTTCTTCTTTCTTCTATGTTTAAATGTTCCAGTCGCAACAATTCCATTATTTTGTCGAACCTTGTTTCTTTAGATACTGAAATATTGTTGCACGTAGTATGAGAGAGCGAAGTGGGAATTATAAATTCTTTAATTACCATTGTAGGTATGGTAAATTCGTAATCCCTCAATGTGGTATTAATTACTTTTAGATAACCCCGTCTCTTATGGTTTCTCACAACCGCGTTTCCGAAATAGACTCCCTTAATCTGTTCAATTTTGGGAATAAATCCCTCGTTTGCCTCCGGATTTGCAATATTTATTGTACGTGGTACCGAACTTCGTTTCAGCACAATTATTGTATCGAACGGGATGTAAATACTTCCCCATTTAATATGTTTTTGCTCGTAATGCAGACGAGCTTTGCATCCTGCAAAAATTCGGATCCTAAGATTCCGTTTTGATCGATCAGCAATGATTCATCAAGTACATGAAAAGTAACTGAATGGCCCGCAACCTGTATTATTGTCTGCCCTAGGGTGACCAGATTCTTTGCCGAAATTCCTCGAAATTCAATTGATTCTTGCTCGTTGATGGTTGCTGAATCGGGTAAGGCAGGTTTCTTGATGATATTGATTTCTGATCCGGAGTCTAAAAGTAAATATGTTTTAGTTTTTAAATCTGGGGAGACTATTCGTGCAGTTGGAGTATTTGGGGAATCGTTTGGGTTTATATATTCGTTTCCCTTGCAAGCTACTAAACTTTGTAATATTGGCTTCATGACTTCCATGTATCCAATTACTATTTTCTTCCCTTTCTTCATTTTAGTTTTTATTTTACGCCAAGACGCAAGTTTACTGACACCGATCCAATTATCCAATTGCTTGCCAATAGCATTCAAAATACAAATTTTTGAAAGTACCGCAGCCATGTTAACCCAAAAATATTTTGTATATGGTATAGTGTGATACCATCTATATTTTCCTGGGGGAATCATAAGATCGGCACTACCTACTATGTTACCTACGTCAAATATTAGATGTAGTAACCAATAAAGTATTTTTAATCCAATTATAATCCAATGGCTAGCGTATTTATTCAAGTTTTTATATATATCTTCAACTGGTGATTCCCTATGTTCTCCCTTTTGATGTCTTTGAGCTTGTTGAACTTGCGTTTCTTCAGCTTGAAAATGTTTAGAATCCTTTTCCTTAGTTACCCTTTTTTCTTCTTTATTTACTTTATTCACAACACCTTGATTTTTCTCTACCTTTTCAGGATGAATAGCTTCACTGGAAGTGCTTATTATAATTAAATTATTATTTATTTGTATGGAAGGTTTAGGAATATTTTCGGTAGATTTAGAATTATTCTTTGAATTTTTATTGCAAACCTTTTCGCTTATAGATTCTGTTTTGGATTTAAGGATAGCTATATTTTTATTCTCTATAGTGTGATCTTCCTTGCAATTTAATGATTTGGCTTTGAGTTCGATAAAGTTACCTTCTGATGGTTTTATAGAAGTTTTTGAGTAAGATACACTCGCTATCTCTTTTTCTATTATGGTTGAAATATTCACGAAATTTGTGGAGTCTTGCTTTTGTATCTTTGCCAAGTCGAACGTGGAGAGGCACTTCGCACTTCCCAGCGGGTCCAATATCTCCGTGATATTAGGCAGTGGATAAGCGTTGCCTATCGTCTCGTCGTTCAATTTCCTAGTTTCTGCTTCATTGTTTAACGTGACATTATTCCTTATCACAGCAACGGAATGGTGTTTGCATTGAAAAGTTGATTAGTTGAAATGGTCAGCATCTCTCTTTTGATTTATATCTCTATCGAGGTATTTATTTATGCATCTTTCTTCCCAGGTTATTGCTCTTGCTTCTTTCCTGACATCTTCTTCTATTCCCGGGTTGTTTAGATGTTTCCGCGACGGCGATACAAATCTTCAGTCCTGGCGGTTGTTTCCGATGTAGATATTATTGCATGGTGGATGAGCGTTGTTTCGGTTATAATTATTGGAAAGTGTCGGATGTTGGTATCGAATTCTATTGTTTGCTTGTTTTAGTTCTCGTGTTGCTTTCACGGCTTGGCGGTACGCATCGTCCAAGGATTGGTATCCTGCTATCTTTACTCGTAAATACACCTCGTTTGGGAGCCCCTTAACGAAAGCTTCCCTCGTGTCTCGATCTATCCTATCTTGAAATACGGTGCCGTACTCGTACCTTTCCCCGTTCATTATTGCCAATCTGAGATCTCTGACGCGATTTATGTAGTCCAAAATATCTTCTCCCGGTCGTTGAAACATTGTAGCTAATTCCCCTTTATATTCGTTAACCGTTTTTCCCGGACCGAACATATCTTTTAATTTATTCCCGAAATCGTTTAAACTTATTACTTCTGTGTCTTCTACGGCGAGAAACGCGTGTCCGCGAAGCTTATTCGTTAATAATTTTACTAACTGAGATTCTTGATGCCTAGGAACCATGTTTCGTGCGCGCTCGCATGCTCTTAAAAATCGAAATACCGAGGGTCGATGTCCGTCGAACACTGGTACTGTCTCTATTGCATCTTTTAACTTAATTGGTTGGGGATTAACTTCTATCGGTATTGTCGCTTGGGAAATTATCGGCGATGATACGGGTGTCTTGATTTCCTTCTTTATTTTCAGTGAACGCACATCGTCTTGTAATTTATTCATTTTTGTACTCATGTCGCGAAAATTCGCATCCCATGCTTTAAGTTTTTCCGATAACTTCAAGATCATGTCTTTGTCCAACGATTCTAATTTAGTCGACATTATTTCTTAGGTATAAATTTTATCGACAAGCGTGACAACTTTAGTCCTCTGTGGAGCGTATCGAACCGTTTAAACCAACTTTAATCCTCCGTGAAGCGGATCCCACCGCTGCCACCAAAAATTTAATCTGTTACGTATTTGTTTGTTTAAATCGATCAAATTCTAAATTTAAATTTTACTGAAATTTTTTTTTTGTTTGAGTTTGAATTTAATCGGAAGAGAAATATTGAAATGATATTATTGTGTATGAAATATTGATTTAGATTTCTGATTAATACGTTAGTTGCTGCCACCAGAAATAGTCTAAGGACTATTTCAGAAATTTTCTTTTTATTGTTAAATTTTTTTTTTGCGTTTAATGGGTAGCGTTAACTGACGTTTAATACAACTGGCAAACGAATTCCACTTTTCGGCTAACCTGCTATGTGCAGGGATACTGGCACGGGAGAGGATTAAAGCTGGGTACAATAAATATCTGTCCTCGTTGAACGGATTTTTATTTGAATGTAGAATTGCTTAGGTTATTATATATATATTTTATTAGCTGGATATATATATTTTAGCGTTGCTGGATTGGATAGTAATGTGAGATCTTTCGTTGTTTTATATAAATTTATTTTTACGTTTGACTTCTTCTTCTCCTTTAATTTCGCTGTAGTGGTTCGTCGTTAGAACCGAAACTCAATTCATTTGCTACGATGGATTCTATTGCCACGATTTTCTCGCCTTTTGAATTTAATAATCGAAGATGATTCTAACGATCCTCTCTGTGCGGGACTTGTGTAAAGTTTAAGCAATGATTCTTTCTTCAAAACCGTTCACGGAAATAAAACGAGATCGATGATAGGAAGTTCTAATTCGATTCTCGAGGGAAACGAAATTATCAGAGAAGGAATTTTCAAAATTAATTTTCTTACCTTGAGGAAAAAGTGCTGTCGGGTGCCATTACTTCGCCTGCTCCGGTGATCGTCGGTGTTTTTACTTCTGGGTTTATTACTTGAACTCGAATATAGTTAATTTCCAATTTTTACTTTATTTATTTTATCTAGATACCCGCCTTACAATTTACTAATCTGATTAATACAGTAAATGCTATACGAAATTTCTGAACGAACGTAATAAAAAGCACGATGGTAATGAGTACAAAGAATAATCGTAATAAGAATGATCACAAAGACTAATGCGCAAAGTATAATGAGCGTAATACGAATGATCCGTAATAACAATGAACACAAAATATAATAATGAGCACAATATGGTACGTAAATTATAATGAGCTCTGCTCTATGTTGCTACGCTTATTTATAATGCCATCCCCCACGGGGTGGTGGTCCACTGGGGGTACGCTTCCGTGGGAATCGGGATGTTGCAGTTTGGATTTCTTGAAATCGTACGTGAGAGAATGCGAGTTCCATACTTCGACTTAGTTCCTATCAGTCCTGTGCTTCTGCTGAGCTAGCGTCTAGGAGGCTTGAAGCATTCCATGCTGGTCTAGTCTTTTCCGCGAGAAACTTCTATGTTTTGTACCGTGGGAATTACCCGTGTCTCTTCGGCGCGTGCAAGGGCTGGCGGCTGCAGCATCAAACATCTCGATGTTTGCTCGGGCAACACGCGCAATTCCGCTGCTCTCCCACAACAAGGACCTCCTTCTTCGAGTTATTTTTCGTAAGTTTGGATATTCGCATATTATGGTTGTTTTTGCGATTTTAATGTTTTTTCCTTTTTTGTTGTTTCCCTAGGCTTCGGTGATCGACGTTCGGACAATGTTTGCGGAGGCATTTCCATCAGAGGTTCCTTATTATTATTATTTTTTTCTTTTAAATGTCTTTTGTTTTTATGTATGATATATATATATATATATATCATACATAAAATATATATATATATATATTTTAATATATATATATTAAATATATATATATTATATTTATTTATTTAAATATATATATATTATATATATATATATATATATATATATATATATATATATATATATATATATATATAGTATCGTGGACGAAAGGCCTGGGAAATATCGGGCGAACTATGAACAGTGTCGCGATATATATATATATAGTATCGTGGACGAAAGGCCTGGGAAATATCGGGCGAACTATGAACAGTGTCGCGAGAGCCGAGGCGCCGTCGGGCCCATCAATGTGTCATCGGTCTTTTCAAGTGCATAGTTTCGTGGAAAAGACCTACGTAACCCTGGCTACGAGCGTCTGCGGAATACGTGTGCTGTGGGCCTAGGAAAAGGACAACTGAGTGTTAGTCGAGAAACAGAGTGCGAGTCGAGGAGCCGAGTGCGAGTCGAGCGGAGACGGAGTTTGCGAGTGGCGTTGCCGAGAGAGAGTGTGGATTGCGCTGTTTTCTGTACGTTTGGTATGAGTAGTTCAGGTTAATCAACAATCGTCTTTTTCTGTCTGATTAACATCTCTATTGTCCACTCTTTGTAAGCATATTACATCACGATATTACATATATATATATATTTATATATTTTTTAAATGTGATATCTATTTTATGTTTGTTAAATATATGTATATTTAATTTTATATTTCCCCCCTTTTTTTAAATATATATATATATTTTAAATATATATATATATATATTCATTTGTATTTGACAGTGTAGTTGCTCATAGAATCTATTAAAGAAAAATGTTAACAATGTGTTTTCATGATTTGTTTCTCGCGCCTGTTTTCCATTAATCCCTAAGATTCCTGTCGCCATAACGCGTGTAACTGTTCCGATGCGCACGTGTAAATCTAACATGGCTGCTCATAAATATCATTAGTAAAGTTATAGTGGCGGGTCTTTAGTTTTGTTTGATATCGAAGTAATTTTCCGTCTGTCGCACGTTTTTCCTTATTCTACCGCAATTAGAACATTTATTTATTAATATTGTTTAAAGTGACAATAGTATTGTTCGTGTGAATATACATATATATATGTCGGAGAGGCAGTGGGGATAGGGTTGTCGGTGTTTGAGGAGTCTTCATTGAAGGTAGCCATCGTTGCGGTGTAGCGAAGATACGATTTATTGACACAGGTATGAATAACACAGGTTTGACAATCTATCACGGCGGTGAGACGTCCGCGACACTAGTGACAGTGATCTCCGGTTCAATAACGAATCCGCGGCCAACGGGATGACAGATGGGCGTTCTCGCTGAATCTAAGTCTGACTCGTAAAAATAATTGCTGAGCGTAAAGACGTTACTCTTTAGTCGACGGGAGCGCGTCAAAGAATGCCCGTCCCGTCCCGATGATGCCACAGAGGAAAACTATAATGGGGTGTGTCTAATGACACGAGATCATCGGATTCGTCGAGGAAAGCCTTCGTTTAGGAAGTAAGGGAAATTGACGTTGCTGCTAATTGGTCAATCTCCATATCGGTGGTTAGAAAAAGATGCTAGCCGCCCTCGAGGGAAAGTTGCTAGTGGGAGACGCCGCTCGTTGGAAAATATGTCTCCCCTATCTTCCCGTAGTTGGGACAAAGACTGTTTGTCTGTTTGAAGGACTTTAGTTAACTAAACCTTAAGATTTATAACGGGCCCTCGGGCTAGCCGAACATGTACTGCGGAGACGCATCGACATCTGGCAATCATCTTACTCGAAGAATAGGGTCTGCGTGTGGCGAGCCACGGGACAGAAACCGTTGGAATGTTTACTGTCGCGTGTCGCCACGAATATTTCTTTTAAGGAGAGCTATAGAATTACTCCATACCTTTGTTAGGCAAAGCGTTCATCCCTTGACCGCGGCTACGTTGGGCGACAGACTGTCGCCTCGAGCCAAAGCTCACCGTCACTAATCTCGAACAATTACAATCGGATTGAATAACTACAATAGTTTAGTTACAGTTATAGTAGACTTTAGATTGCAATGTTGCGGGGCTATCCGAAGGTTCCGGTGTCCTTTCATCTCCGACATATATATATATTTATGTTGTGTGTCATATTAATATGACTAATGTTTTTTAATTCTTCGATAGCGTTATTTATTGTTTTGAGTAGTTTATTTTATAGTGTGTTCGATAGTATAAAACATACACACACACACATATATATAAATATGTATTCATATGCATATTTCTTCTGGCAGTGTAGTATTCATACGAAATGAAATGTTAATTATTTATTTTATATTAACTTCATTTAATAAGATAGAACACGCACACGCACACGTATATATGTATATACTTCTGGCAATGTGATTTTCATTTAGATTCTTTAGAGATGTAATGTTGTGTATTTGAGGTTATGTGTCAATTATTTGATTTCATATATACATATATATCTTGTATTGTGACAACATAGTATTAAGGTTTTGTTTCTAGATTATTGTGTGTTTAATGTGTGTTTACATATTTGTGTTTGATGATAGAATTTCTGTACGCAATTCCTCAAGTCGTTGCGGTGTTAATTATTTTGAGCGTTTGGCCCATCGCCAGGTTGTCGCTTAGTCCCAAGTGTTGCGTTGTGTGTTCTATTTCTTTTGTAGATTATTATTAGTGGTTTAGTTTAGAATATGGATTATTTATATATTTATATATAGACATGCATGTTTCGTAATTGTTAGGGAAGTGATACATTTACACTGTACATGAGAGTGTGTGTGTAAGGGTTAGAGGGCGTCAAGGTCTTAGTGGAGACAAAAGACTGTTGCCAGATGTTAGAAGAATCTAGGGTAGTCGGTTGGCGACCAGCGTGCGTGCAAGACGTTCTTCAGAGAGTAATATAGATGTATAACTGTTGTGTGGGAAATATAGTCAATAATTTGTATTCCCAAATCCTCGAATTTCCTAAACAGTAATGTAGTTCTTATTTTATAACTCTTTACCGGAATGTAGGCTAGTTTTAAGTATATATCTTACATTACTATTTGATTTAATACGCACACATATATATATATTTCTGACAATGTAACCTTTATTTCCTTAATAATACAATATTGTATGTTTCATGTATTCGTTAGACTATTAGTTTTTGACTTCATATATACTTATATTTCATAAATTGATAATATTGTATTTGTTGCATAGTATTGGAAGCACTGTCTCTAATATTTACTAGTTTATTACACGTCTGGCATATATGTTTATACTTATATGTAACTCTCCAAGTTGATTGATTAATATATATATATATATGTCGGAGATGATACATATATATATGCAATGTTTGAGTTCAAACGAATCCACGGTCACCGGGATAACTCCTTACTAAGCGAAACTAACTTAGACGCAAATGCGATCGTCGAAAATGCTCGATGTATCACTCTCCAAGGCAATCGCAAGAATGCCAGCCTCGTGGAGATTTTTCTCCCTGTACGATTGCATTTTGTTTTCTATACCCGTTTGGAAGCATCGAGAAGGTTCCAAACGCCGTTGCTAGGCACACTCGTTGGAAGCATCGAGAAAGTTCCAAACGCCGTTGCTAGGCAGTTTCTGCCTGGAGTTTTGATTACTAATACAATGTATGTCCCATTGCATCGGCACCTCCGAGGCAACATCACACGTGGCTCGGCCCGCTCTCGAGGCCGCATGTCGCCACAACCACATTTCTCGGAAAACACATACAACCACTCCAGACCTCCGTTAGATAAAACATCCATCCCGTGACCGTGGCTACGTTCAGCGACCGATTGTCTCCTCGAACCCAATCTCGCTTATTACAAATCTTAAGCAATTACAACTATAATAAAATCTAGGCTAAGGTACTAGAGGATGTTCCCAAAATTTCCAAGGAAAGGCTTCGGCTTTCCTTTCATCTCCGACATATATATATAAATATATTTCAATCAATCAATTTGGAGAGTTATATATAAGTATAAACATGTCGGGTTTACATTAGAATTAGTGTTAGGGGCGTGAAGCGAATCTTCGTTTGGATTACACGTCGTCGTTATGCAATAGAGAAGACATTGGCTAGTGCAAATACGATTACCATAGAACCGGACAAGTAATCGTGGTAATTAGATACTCGAGAAACTAATGACAATGATCCTAGGTTCAATAACGAATCCGCGGACAACGGGACGATAGCCGTACGCACTCGCAAATATCTAAGTCGGATTCTGTATTAATAGTCGCTGGCGTTAATCTCTTTTTTGTCGACGAGACCGCAAGAGAGAATGACTTTCCGTCCCGGTGATACCTCAGAGGAAAACCATGACGGGGTGTGTCTAAGGACACGAGGTCATCGGATTCGTCGGGGATATCCTATGTTCGGAAAGTAAGGGAAATTCACGTTGCTGCTAACTGGCCAATCTCCATATCGGTAGTTAGAAAAGGATGCTAGCCGCCCTTGCGGGAAGGTTGCTAGTGGGAGACGTCGTTCGTGGAAAAATAGGTCTCTCCTGTCTTCTTGTAACTGGGACAAAGACTGTGTATCTGTTGAAGGATTTTAGGTAACTAGATATTAGTGTTTATGACTGTCCTCGGGCTAGCCGATCACGTACGGCGGAGACGCGTCGACATCTGGTAAACATCCTGCCCGGAGAATAGGATCTGCGTGTGGCAAGCTACGGGACAGAAACCGTTGGAATGTTTACTGCCACGTGCCGCTACAAATCTTTCTTTTAAGGAGAGCTATAGGATTACTCAATGCCTTTGTTAGATGGAGAGTTCGTCCCGTTGACCGCGGCCACGTTCGGCGACTAATTGTCGCCTTGAGCCCAAGCTCATTGTCACAAGTCTCAAACAAATACAATTGGTTAGAATGACGGCAAATCGTTTAGTTACAACTGTAGATTTTAATTACAATGTTTTTATGGATTTTCCCGAGGTTTCAGAGGGAAGGCACCGGTGTCCTCTTATCTCCGACAAACATATATGCCGAACATGTAATAACCTAGTAAATATTAGAGACAGTGCTTCCAATACTATGCAATAAATACAGTATTATCAATTTATGAAATATAAGTATACATGAAGTCAAAAACTAATAGTTTAACGAATACATAAAACATACAATATTGTATTATTAAAGAAATGAAGGTTACATTGTCAGAAATATATATATATGTGTGCGAATTCTATCAAACCGATAATCTAAGATACATACTTAAAACTAGCCTACATTCCGGTAAAGGATAAATAAATAATTGACATTTCATTTCGCATGAATACTACACTGCCAAGAGAAATATGCATATGAATACGTATATATATATATATATTTATATTATCGAATACTCTATAAAATAAACTACTCAAAACAATAAATAACGCAATCGAAGAATTACAAAACATTAGCCATATTAAAATGACACACAACATAAATATATATGTCGGAGATGAAAGGAAAGCCGAAGCCTTTCCTTGGAAATTTTGGGAACATCCTCTAGTACCTTAGCCTAGATTTTATTATAGTTGTAATTGCTTAAGATTTGTAATAAGCGAGATTGGGTTCGAGGTGACAATCGGTCGCTGAACGTAGCCACGGTCACGGGATGGATGTTTTATCTAACGGAGGTCTGGAGTGGTTGTATGTGTTTTCCGAGAAATGTGGTTGTGGCGACATGCGGCCTCGAGAGCGGGCCGAGCCACGTGTGATGTTGCCTCGGAGGTGCCGATGCAATGGGACATACATTGTATTAGTAATCAAAACTCCAGGCAGAAACTGCCTAGCAACGGCGTTTGGAACTTTCTCGATGCTTCCAACGAGTGTGCCTAGCAACGGCGTTCGGAAACTTCTCGATGCTTCCAAACGGGTATAGAAAACAAAATGCAATCGTACAGGGAGAAAAATCTCCACGAGGCTGGCATTCTTGCGATTGCCTTGGAGAGTGATACATCGAGCATTTTCGATGATCGCATTTGCGTCTAAGTTAGTTTCGCTTAGTAAGGAGTTATCCCGGTGACCGTGGATTCGTTTGAACTCAAACATTGCTAATAGTATTATTTAATTTAATTATTCGTAGATCGTGTTATTCATTAGGCTTAGTGTTTGTTAGACTTATTATTAGTTGTACTTATTATTTGTTAAGCTTAGTGATAGACCTGTATATACGTGTAAATAAAATCTCGGCTTTGTGAAACGATGGCTAGTCCACATGAAGAGTCGTCGGGCGCCCAAAATTCGAATCGTGATCCGACATCAGAAGTGGGATTAGAACCGTTTAAAGTGCTACAAGAGCAAATGGTCCTTATGCGCGAGTTAATTCAGACGCTAGCGCACAAACCGGGGGAGCAAAGGCCGAGTACGGAATCTGAGGATGCAACGTTACCACGTTTTGACCCCGAAGGCGCGGGCGCCGATTCATCCGCGTGGTGCTCTCATGCTGATCTGATTTTGAAAGACCACCCGATGCAAGATAGTGCGTTACTTTCCGCTCTAAATCGCGCCCTAAGGGGTTCTGCTGCGCATTGGCTTCACAAATGGTGCGCGGTGGAAAGCTTACCTGGCCAACGTTTAAGGAACAATTTCTTTCGCGTTTTGGTGGCAGAGAGACAGCCGCTTCGGCGTTAATAAGGATATCCAGAGAACGACCGTCGGAGACTGAATCCCCGGGAGCGTACGGTAGTCGCCTCCGCTCCATGCTGCAGATGAAGTTGCAAGATCTAACGATGCCCGAAGTGATCAATGCCCTCGCCCTTTATATACTGAGTTCACAAGATCGACGCTTTCGGCGACTAACGCTCGCGAATAATATCAGGACGGAGGACCAATTTCATGATGAAATGAGGATTCTCCCTTACAACGATCAGCCGACATTTTCGCCAAGAAATTCACTAACGGAACCTGAAGTTAAACGAAGCAGGCTATCAGTTCCTCGGATTAAGTGCTACCGCTGTGGTGCTCACGGACATAGGAGAACGGAGTGTCGCCTGCAAACACAAACGGGGAAGGAGCAGGATATACGAAACCCGAAGGAAAAACGACCAGCCGCATCGTCGAAGGTGACCTGCTTCAAATGCCACGAGGAGGGACATATCGCGCCTAATTGCCCATCATCGCGGAAAAGAAACTACGATTCCATTGACGAACGCCGGATCGACTCCTGTGTAGTGGAAGCTCCGGCTGGTAGATTAAGCCATCTGGGTGAGTCGTTTCCATTTTACTTTGATTCTGGGGCCGAGTGTTCGTTAATCAAAGAGTCCCTAGCCTCGAAATTTTCGGGTAAAAGAATAACCGATGTGGTAGTGATGCGGGGGATCGGGAATACTTGTATTAAGAGTACACTTCAGATTTTGTCCACTGTTTGATTTAACGGTCTTACATTGGAGATAGTTTTTCATGTCCTTGCTGACGATTACCTAAAATACGACATCATGATTGGTCGCGAGATTTTGAGCCAGGGATTCGACGTAAATATCACGCAAAATAGCCTCGTTATTTGTAAAACAAATGTCGTTAACGCTTGTGGTAAAGTCGCGGAAGATGCGGTCAACATTAACGAGGTTGACACTGATGTGATCGGTAACTATAAAGATCGATTAATCTCTGTTCTCGAAAAATTTAAAGAATCATTCATTACGGGTTTCCCGCGTACTCGCGTCAGTACGGGCCAGTTGGAAATACGGTTAATTGATCCCAACGTCACCGTGCAGAGAAGCCCTTACAGGCTTAGCGAGGAAGAGCGAAGAATAGTACGCGAGAGAATAGACGAATTAATTAAAGCACAAATAGTAAAACCTAGTAATTCGCCGTTCGCGAGCCCTATGATACTCGTGAAGAAGAAGGACGGCACAGACAGATTGTGTGTACACTTTCGAGCGCTGAATAAAAATACGGTCGCGGATCGGTATCCCTTACCCCTTATTGCTGACGAAATCGCGAGATTGCAGAGTGCGAGATACTTCATTAGCCTGGACATGGCTAGCGGATTTCACCAGATTCCCATTCACCCTAACTCGACGGAATATACTGCGTTCGTTACCCCCGACGGTCAATACGAATACGTGACGATGCCGTTTGGGTTGAAAAATGCACCAGCCGCTTTCCAGAGAGCCATTTTCAAGGCCTTAGGCGACCTCGCTTATTCGTATGTCGTTGTTTATTTGGACGACGTTCTAATAATCACCGACTCAATAGATCAAGCTCTAGAAAGGTTGCACACTGTACTAAACACTCTCGTAAACGCCGGATTTTCTTTCAATTTCGCTAAATGTTCTTTTCTGAAGACGTCGGTACTTTATTTGGGATATGTAATTCGTAACGGAGAAGTTCGTCCAAACCCGGGAAAAATACAAGCTTTGAATTCTTTACCTGCACCGTCGACCGTCACACAGCTTAGGCAGTTTATAGGTTTGGCCTCTTACTTCCGAAAATTTATTCCTAAATTTTCACAAGTGATGAAACCCTTGTACGCACTCACTTCTAGTAACAAGCACATGACTTGGACTGACAGGCACGAAAAGATAAGACAACAGATAATTTCCGTTCTGACCGACGCGCCGGTGTTAATGATATTTGATCCCAATCATCCCATAGAGCTACATACCGACGCTAGTTCGGTGGGGTATGGAGCTATTTTAATGCATAGAGTCGAAAAGGAAAACAGAGTCATCGAATATTATAGTAAAAGGACCAGTCCCGCGGAATCTAGGTATCATTCGTACGAACTGGAGACACTAGCAGTAGTAAGCGCCGTCAAGCATTTCCGACACTACTTACATGGACGGAAATTCTTAGTAGTTACCGACTGTAATTCTTTGAAAGCCTCCAGCAACAAAGTAAACTTAAACGACCGGGTTTATAGGTGGTGGGCTTATTTGCAAACATTCGATTTTGACATCATGTATCGAGAGGGTAAACGAATGGCCCACGTAGATTTCTTTTCGCGAAACCCCGTAGACTTGAATCGCCGTATGATAGACAAGGTCGCAGAGAAAGAGATTAATCTGGCCGAGATCTCCGAAGACTGGCTATTAGCGGAACAACGTCGCGATCCGCAAATCTCCGAAATCGTTAATAAATTACAGAACGAAGAGCTCGCGGAAGATATCGCGAATACCTACGAACTGCGATCCGGTACACTTTACCGTAAAATACAACGAAAGGGCAGAACCCTTTGCTTACCCATTGTTCCGAGAGGTTTTAGATGGTCCGTCATCAACCATGTGCATCAGTCAATTATGCACTTAGGATGGGATAAAACGCTCGAGAAGCTCTATGAGTATTATTGGTTCGAGGGAATGGCGAAGTATGTTCGCAAATTTGTCGAGAACTGCCATGCTTGTAGAGTTTCGAAGGCTAGTTCAGGTAAAATACAGGCTGAACTGCATCCTATACCTAAGACCGGCATACCGTGGCATACGGTGCACATGGACATAACGGGCAAGCTGAGTGGCAAGAATGACTCGAAAGAGTATGTCGTCGTCCTGATCGATGCCTTTACGAAATTCGTGCACTTACATCACACACGCAAATTGGATTCGCTTAGCGTTATCAAGGCACTTAAGTCCGCCGTGTTTTTGTTCGGTAGTCCCTGTCGGATAATAGCAGATCAGGGTAGATGTTTCACGGGCCGGGAATTTCAAGAATTCTGTGCGAGCAAACAAATCAAAGTTTATTTGATCGCGACCGGTGCAAGTAGGGCCAATGGGCAAGTAGAACGTGTTATGAGCACGTTAAAAAATATGTTCACAACGGTAGAAACGACCGGGCGTTCATGGCAAGACGCGATCGGGGAGATGCAATTGGCTTTGAATTGCACCATCAACCGCGTAACCAAATCGAGTCCTTTAGAGTTATTGATTGGTAGAGCAGCAAGACCGTATGACTTATTACTACCTGATAACATCGAGGAAAAAGAAATAGATATCTCCAGTGTAAGACAACAGGCAATAAAAGAGATGGAAACTAGTGCTAGGTATGACAAAGAGAGATTCGATAAAACCAAAGCTAAAGTAGTTAGGTTTAATCCCGGTGATTTGGTACTACGCCAAAATGAAGAAAGGAACCAGACAAAATTGGATCCAAAATTCAGGGGTCCGTTTGTGATATCGGAGGTCCTGGAAGGAGACCGATATACCTTGAAAACACTGGATGGGAAAAGGTCATACAAGTACAGTCATGACAGGTTAAGGAAAATGCCGGATAGTCGCATTCCTGCGGAGTTGGATGTCTGTTGTGATGACGAGAACAGTGACCATGGCGATGTGAGTACCCCGATCCCAGAGGATCGTAGAATTATATGAGCCCAGGTGCGGCCATGGGACGGAGTTCAGTGCGGTCAGGCACTGGAAGTGACGATGTCACGAAGCTGGGAGCCGGTTTAGTACCGACAGCGACAATATCACGAGGTTGGAGCTGGTCTAGTACCGACAGCGACAATGTCACGGATTTGGAGCTGGTCTAGTACCGACAGCGACGATGTCACGAAGCTGGAGCTGGTCTAGTACCGACAGTGACAATGTCACGAGGCTGGAGGCGGTCTAGTGTTGACAGCGATCGTGTTACGAAGCTGGTTATGTAACGAACTTTGAGAGTATGTGCGATTCGAAGGATGAGACCCATTTGGGTGTGAAATCGAGAATGGTCCGTCATGTCATTACGACCCGACTGAAAGCACGCAGAATGCAACTGGCACTTTGAATGCTAATCACAATGATACTAATCTTGTTCCCTTTTGTTTTGTTGACGAAGGTACACCCGAGGACGTGTGATAGTCAGGACGGCCGTGTCGGAGATGAAAGGAAAGCCGAAGCCTTTCCTTGGAAATTTTGGGAACATCCTCTAGTACCTTAGCCTAGATTTTATTATAGTTGTAATTGCTTAAGATTTGTAATAAGCGAGATTGGGTTCGAGGTGACAATCGGTCGCTGAACGTAGCCACGGTCACGGGATGGATGTTTTATCTAACAGAGGTCTGGAGTGGTTGTATGTGTTTTCCGAGAAATGTGGTTGTGGCGACATGCGGCCTCGAAAGCGGGCCGAGCCACGTGTGATGTTGCCTCGGAGGTGCCGATGCAATGGGACATACATTGTATTAGTAATCAAAATTCCAGGCAGAAACTGCCTAGCAACGGCGTTTGGAACTTTCTCGATGCTTCCAACGAGTGTGCCTAGCAACGGCGTTTGGAACCTTCTCGATGCTTCCAAACGGGTATAGAAAACAAAATGCAATCGTACAGGGAGAAAAATCTCCACGAGGCTGGCATTCTTGCGATTGCCTTGGAGAGTGATACATCGAGCATTTTCGACGATCGCATTTGCGTCTAAGTTAGTTTCGCTTAGTAAGGAGTTATCCCGGTGACCGTGGATTCGTTTGAACTCAAACATTGCTAATAGTATTATTTAATTTAATTATTCGTAGATCGTATTATTCTTAGGCTTAGTGTTTGTTAGACTTATTATTAGTTGTACTTATTATTTGTTAAGCTTAGTGATAGACCTGTATATACGTGTAAATAAAATCTCGGCTTTGTGAAACGATGGCTAGTCCACATGAAGAGTCGTCGCGCGCCCAAAATTCGAATCGTGATCCGACATATATATATGTCGGAGATAAGGGGACACCGGTGCCTTCCCTCTGAAACCTCGGGAAAATCCATAAAAACATTGTAATTAAAGTCTACAGTTGTAACTAAACGATTTGCCGTCATTCGAACCAATTGTATTTGTTTAAGACTTGTGACAATGAGCTTGGGCTCAAGGCGACAATTAGTCGCCGAACGTGGCCGCGGTCAACGGGACGAACTCTCCATCTAACAAAGGCATTGAGTAATCCTATAGCTCTCCTTAAAAGAAAGATTTGTAGCCGCACGTGGCAGTAAACATTCCAACGGTTTCTGTCCCGTAGCTTGCCACACGCAGATCCTATTCTCCGGGCAGGATGTTTACCAGATGTCGACGCGTCTCCACAGTACGTGATCGGCTAGCCCGAGGACCGTCATAAACACTAATATCTAGTTATCTAAAATCCTTCAACAGATACACAGTCTTTGTCCCAGTTACGGGAAGACAGGAGAGACTTATTTTTCCACGAACGACGTCTCCCACTAGCAACCCTCCCTCAAGGGCAGCTAGCATCCTTTTCTAACTACCGATATGGAGATTGGCCAATTAGCAGCAACGTCAATTTCCCTTACTTTCCGAACGTAGGATGTCCCCGACGAATCCGATGATCTCGTGTCCCTAGTCACTCCCCGTCATAGTTTTCCTCTGGGGTATCACCGGGACGGAAAGTCATTCTCTCTTGCGGTCTCATCGACAAAAAAAGGATTAACTCCTTACGGTCAGCGAATATTAACACAGAATTCGACTTAGATTTTTGCCAGTGGGTACGACTACCGTCCCGTTGCCCGCGTATTCGTTATTGAACCTAGGATCATTGTCATTAGTCTCTCGAGTATCTAATTACCACGGTTATTTGTCCGGTTCTATGGTAATCGTATTTGCACTAGCCAATGTCTTCTCTATTGCATAACGATGACGTGTAGTCCAAACGAAGATTCGCTTTACGCCCCTAACCCTAATTCTAATGTAAACCCGACATATATATGTCGGATCAGGATTCGAATTTTGGGCGCGCGACGACTCTTCATGTGGACTAGCCATCGTCTCACAAAGCCGAGATTTTATTTACACGTATATACAGGTCTATCACTAAGCTTAACAAATAATAAGTACAACTAATAATAAGTCTAACAAACACTAAGCCTAATGAATAATACGATCTACGAATAATTAAATTAAATAATACTATTAGCAATGTTTGAGTTCAAACGAATCCACGGTCACCGGGATAACTCCTTACTAAGCGAAACTAACTTAGACGCAAATGCGATCGTCGAAAAAGCTCGATGTATCACTCTCCAAGGCAATCGCAAGAATGCCAGCCTCGTGGAGATTTTTCTCCCTGTACGATTGCATTTTGTTTTCTATACCCGTTTGGAAGCATCGAGAAGGTTCCAAACGCCGTTGCTAGGCACACTCGTTGGAAGCATCGAGAAAGTTCCAAACGCCGTTGCTAGGCAGTTTCTGCCTGGAGTTTTGGTTACTAAATACAATGTATGTCCCATTGCATCGACACCTCCGAGGCAACATCACACGTGGCTCGGCCCGCTCTCGAGGCCGCATGCCGCCACAACCACATTTCTCGGAAAACACATACAACCACTCCAGACCTCCGTTAGATAAAACATCCATCCCGTGACCGTGGCTACGTTCAGCGACCGATTGTCACCTCGAACCCAATCTCGCTTATTACAAATCTTAAACAATTACAACTATAATAAAATCTAGGCTAAGGTACTAGAGGATGTTCCCAAAATTTCCAAGGAAGGGCTTCGGCTTTCCTTTCATCTCCGACATTATATATATATATATATATATATATATATATATATATATATATATATATATATATATATATATATATATATATATATAAAGGGGGAAATATAAAATTAAAATACATATATTTTACAAACATAAAATAGATATCACATTTAAAAAAAATATATATATATATCATACATAAAAACAAAAGACATTTAAAAGAAAAAAAATAATAATAATAAGGAACCTCTGATGGAAATGCCTCCGCAAACATTGTTCGAGCGTCGATCTCCGAAACCTAGGGTAACAACAAGAAAGGGAAAAACATCAAAATCGCAAAAACAATCATAAGCGTACCCCCAGCGGACCACCACCCCGTGGGGGATGGCATTATAAATACGCAAAGCAACGTAGAGCAGTGCTCATTATTATTATTCCGGTGAACATTCTTATTACGTCCATTGCTCATTATTATTCCGATGAACATTCTTATTACGTCCATTGCTCATTATTATTCTGGTGAACATTCTTATTACGTTCATTGCTCATTATTATTCCGGTGAACATTCTTATTACGTTCATTATTCTTCGTTCATTATTCTTTGCTCATTATTATTCTGGTGAACATTCTTATTACATTATTCTTCGTTCATTATTCTTTGTTCATTATTATTCTGGTAAACATTCTTATTACGCTCATTATTCTTCGCTCATTATTATAGTGATCATTGTTATTACCGTTCATTATTCTTTGTTCATTATTATTGCGATCTTCGTTATTACGGTTCATAATTATTTTGTTCACTCTTTGAGTTCATTGTTACTACGTTCGTTATTGCGCTCATCTTTAGAAATTTTGTATAGTATTTTGCGCTTCGGGGTCTTTAGTTTTTCGGTCAAGAAAAGAGAGCCGCGACTAAGTAAAAAGAAAATTTTATTTTTGAACGCGCATTGTAATTGCGGTATTAATCCAGTTAGTAAATTGTTCTGTCTGTATCGAAATAGATAAATAAAGTAAAAGTTGATAGTAAACTATATTCGAGTTCAAGTAATAAACCCAGCAAAAACTTCGACGACCACTGGAGCAGCTGAGGTAATGGCGCCAGACAGCGCCTACTCCTCAAGGTAAGAAAATTAATTTTGAGAATTTCCTTTTTCTCTGATAATTTCGTTGCCCTCGAGAATCGAATTAGAACTTCCTATCATCGGTCTCGTTTTATTTTCGTGAACAGTTTTGAAGATAGAATCATTGTTTAAACTTTAAACAAAGGAGTTGTCCGCTGTGTCGGCTTGTGCGAACGGTGTTTTCAGCTACTGAAACACCCACTGATCTTCGCATTTCTCCTCCCATTGTTGGCAAAATATTGCCCGTCTTTGGGCAAGGCTAGCGAAATCACACAAATCCCGCACAAAAAGGACTATTAAATACATCGTCGGGGTCAATCGAAAATTAAGAGCAATACCGGCATTGCTAATAATCGATATTCTTGCCATCGTGCATGCGATTGTAAGAGAGAAATAGCAGAACAATTTCCCTTCGGAAATTTAACCAAAGGATCGTTCGCTGTGTTGGCTTGTGCAAACGGTGTTTTCGATTATCAAAAAAACACCCGTCGATCTTCGCATTCCTCCTCCCACTGTTGGTAAAATACTACCCGTCTATGGGCAAGGCTTGCGAAATCACACGAGTCCCACACAGAGAGGATCGTTAGAATCATCCTCGAGTATTAAACTCAAAAGGCAAGAAAATCGTGGTAACAGAATCCATCGTAGTAAATTTTTTTTTTATTTATTTGTTGAAATTACAATCAATTCTCGCGTTGAGAATTTTCAGTAATTTTTCTGGCGTGGCGCAGTGACATGGCTGTTTATTTACAATAAGTTAATACTTATTATAGATAGGTATAATTTATAAGTATTATAAGTAAGTGCATATGCTTAATTTGGATAATTAAATGAATCTAACGTTTAGGTCTAGCGGGTAGTGCCTCTTCAGCCTGCGAATCTGGTCCGTCGTATCGAGTAGTCCAGTGATTAGGGGGTTTCGGTGTTTGTTGACTCTTTTGCTATATCTGTCGCTATATTTTGCTATTTCCTCTTTGACTGTAGGTATCTTGAGGTCGCGATGGATGGTTTCGTTGGTAACATACCAAGGTGCGTCTATTAAGGCTCTTAGCGTTTTCGATTGGAATCGTTGTAGTATTTCGATGTTGGAGTTACTTGCTGTTCCCCATAGTTGGATTCCGTAGGTCCAGACAGATTTTATTACGGTCTTGTAGAGGGTAATTTTATTCTGTATGTTTAGTTTGGAGCGTCGGCCCGTGAGCCAATAGAGTTTTTTTAGTTTGTCCTTTAGTTGCTTCGTTTTATCTGAGATGTGTGTCTTCCACGTTAGTCTCCTGTCCAGGGTCATGCCCAGGTATCGGACTGTGTCCCTGCTAGGAACTGTTGCATTGTTGATGGTGACCTGGGGGCAGGTTTGTTTTCGGAGCGTGAAGGTTACATGTGAGGATTTCTTTTCGTTGACTTTGAAGCCCCATTTGTAAAACCACTTTTCCATGGAGTCGAGACTTCGCTGGAGAGTGGATGAGGCTATTGCCGGGTCTGCGTGGGTAGCTAATAGCACTGTGTCGTCTGCAAATGTCGCTATTGTTATATCGTTTGATATAGGTAGGTCGGCAGTGTAGATGGAGTACAGTAGGGGTCCGAGGACACTACCTTGGGGTATGCCGACTTCTATTGGGAATGTTGCGGAAGTGGCGTCTAGGCATTTAACCATGAATTGTCTATTGGTTAGGTAAGATTTTAGGATGGAGTAGTAGGGGTGAGGTAGGATCTTTTTAAGCTTGTATAGTAGCCCTTCATGCCATACTTTGTTGAATGCCTGTTGGATGTCTAGGAAAACCGCTGAGCAATATTTTTTCTTTTCGAGTGTTTGGCTGATCGTATGAGTTAAGCGGTGGATTTGCTCTACTGTAGAATGATGTTTTCGGAAGCCGAATTGGAGATCTGGGAGTGTTTTCAAGTTCTCTAGGATTGGAAGGAGTCGGTTCGTGAGCATCTTCTCGAATAGTTTGGACAGGGTAGGTAAAAGACTGATTGGGCGATAGGAGCAGGTTTCGTATATCGGTTTACCGGGTTTAGGGATGAGGGTAACCAATGAGATTTTCCAGGCCTTAGGATAGTGTTCCAGGCGAAGGATAGCATTAAAAATCGATGTGATGAGTGCTATCCCTTTTGTGGGAAGTTCCTTGATTGCTTTATTGCCTATTAGGTCGTGTCCTGCTGCTTTCTTGGGGTTTAGGCGACTGATTGTTTCTATAGTCTCTGCAGAGGAGAAGGGTTCGATAGGAGGGGACATTTGGAAGGGGTGTGCAGGTATTCAGTAACGTCCGCGGCGGCTTTGGGGGAATGGGGTTTGAATACTTTTAACAAGTGTTTAGCAAACAGGTCGGCTTTTTCTATAGGGCTTCGCGCCTATCCACCTTGCGGACGGCGGATAGGTGGGATTATTTGTGGGGGGCGTGTGAGTTTCCTGGAGGCCTTCCATAGTGAGTAGTTGGAGTCGGCTGTGGGGGATAAGCTGGCGAGGTATTTATGGAAACAGTCGTTTTTATAGTTTTTTAAGGTTCTGGATAGCTTTCTAGTTGCGTTGTTTAGTTTGCGTTTGTCATCCGGTGTTCTATGGGTCTGCCATACTCTTCTTAGTCTACGTTTTTCTGCTATTCTTTTAGTATGCATTGGGGATATTCTTGTTTGCTGTTAAATGGCTTTGTCGGTGTGGAGAGACAGATTGCGTTTATTATGCTCGTGTTTAAGTATCCCGTGGCTGCTTCGATTTCTTCCTTTGTTTTTAGTGGGGTGAAGGCTGAGGTTGAGTGTGTAAAGACTTCTCTGAAGAGCTGCCAGTTGGTGTGTTGGTTGTGAATGGAGCCATTAGGTGTATTCTCGATGATTGTTGAACTGACTGTTGCTATCACGGGAGAATGATCAGAGTAGAGATCAGCCGAGGAGTTGATCTGGACGTGTCTTGATGGGATATTTTTAGTTATGAAGAAGTCGAGAAGGTCGGGTATTTTGTTGGTGTCAGTGGGCCAGTATGTGGGTTCGTATGTGGTGAGGTAGTTGAGGTGTTGTTTGTTATGCTGTTTAAGAGGTCTTTGCCTCTTGCTGTAACCAGTCTGCTGCCCCATTGGATGTGCTTGGCGTTATAGTCTCCTCCAACTATGAATCTATTGCCCAGGGTGTCCAGGAAGTTATCAAAGTCTTCTTTGGCGATGGAGTGACTGGGAGGGCAGTATACTGCTGAGGTGGTGATTGAGCCATGACAGTCTTCTATTGCTACGTTTGTTGCTTGGAGGTAGTCTTTCTGGAATGATGGAAGTTCGTAGTGCTTAATACTTGCTTTGATTATTATTCCGGTGCCACCGTGGGCCTTTCCGCTGGGGTGTTGGGTATGGTAGAATTTGTAACCATTTATTTTCAGGTAGCTCTTGTCGGTGAAGTGGGTTTCCGATACGAGCATTACGTCGATTTGCTGGTGTTTTAAGAAGAGTTCTAGTTCAAGTTTGTGTTGCGCTAGACCGTTGGCGTTCCAGAGTGCTATGCGCCTTGGTTTTATTTTGAGTCGGGGCGTGTTAATTTTTCCACGATGAGTGTTAGTAGCGATAGCAAGTGATTTATTTGCTCTGATTGTTTCTCTATTAGCTTTTCAAGCCTAGAGGAGTTGTCTGTGTTAGGTGGGTTGGGGACACTGTTTTGGGGAAGATTCCTTTGGCTGTTCGGGTTATTTTGGATGCCTTGTACTGCTTGGGCATAGGAGGTTGAGGTGGAGATGAATTTGGTAGGACTGGGTGTTTGGTTGGTTGAGGGGGTTGGGGTAGTCGTGAATTTCGGCGGGCTGGGTGTTTGGTTGGATACCTCTTTTGCTCTGAGCTTAGGGTACCTGTTCGTGTATAGTGTTTTATATGCTGGGCTGCCTTTGTAGTTGGCAGGATGGTCCCCTTGGCAGTGGATGCATTTCGCTGGGGTTTCCGGTGATTTGGCGCACTGGTCAGTGGAGTGAGTGCCTGCGCATTTAACGCAGCGGAAAGTATGGTTGCAGTATTTCTGCGTATGACCGTACCTTTGGCACCTTTTGCATTGCACTATTTCTTTTTTCACGAGCGGTGGTTCGATCTTTATTATCGCGTTCATTAGGCGACTGATGTTGTAGATTTCTTTATTGTTCGGCTTTTGTTTAATGTCTAGGAAGAATAAGGATAACGGGTCTTTCGAGACTCTATGCCTTATATTACTTACGTTGATGACTTCGTGGCCGAGTTTTGAGAGTTCGTATTTGAGTTCGTCTATGTCTGCTGAGTGGTGTATGTTTCGTAGGACCACCCGGAAAGGCCTTTCCTGTTTGAGTTGGTAGGTGTGGAAGTTGGCGTTCAGGGTCCTGAGTGTCTTGGTGAGTTTTCTGTAAGCTTCTGGGTTCGTCGGCAGTATTTTTACTTTATTGTTACTTATCTTAAGGTTATATTCCTCCTTGCAGATATCTCTCTCTAGGGACTTGATCATTGTCTGTATGTCGATGACGTCGTCCACAAATATTGGTGGGGGAGGGGGGATTCTCTGTGAGTATTGGTTTGGTGGCGGTTCTACGATTTCCATGGCGTCGGTTGAGGATTCCAATACGGCGAACCTGTTGTGTGTGTTTATTTGCGTTGTTGTTTCTATTTTCCATTTCTTTGTAGTATTAGCGTCGTTAGTGCGGAGAGTTCTGCTACACTTCTGCCACGGGGGAGGTAGCGCGGGGTACCTGCGAGTCTGCTCCGGAGAGCCTGGTCGCGATTGCTGGGCCATCATCGAGCTAGTTAATTCGGAATGAACAACTAGTCGTGAGGCTATGAGGCCAGTATTCGGGTTGGGGTTAGGTGCGTGGGATTTTCTTCTCCCTAAAGGGTAAGGGACACTTGGCTGTGTTCTCTTTCGACGGTTGGGCGACACGTGTTGTTTTCGGACTACGCTGGGCACTAGAGACACATCTGCACATTTCGGCACTCCACAGCGAACTGATCGTAGTAAATGAATTGAGTTTCGGTTCTAACGGCAAACTATTACAGCGAAATTAAAAGAGAAGAAGAAGTCAAACGTAAAAATAAATTTATATAAACCAACGAAAAATCTCACATTCCTATCCAATCCAGCAACGCTAAAATATATATATATCCGGCTAATAAAATATATATAAAGGTAATAATCTAAGCAATTCTACATTCAAATAAAAATCCGTTCAACGAGGACAAATATTTATTGTTCCCAGCTTTAATCCTCTCCCGTGCCAATATCCCTGCACATAGCAGGTTAGCCGAAAAGTGGAATTCGTTTACCAGTAGCATTAAGCGTCAGTTAACGCTACCCAATAAACAAAAAAAATAATAAAAATAAGATATTTTGAAATAGTCCTTAGACTATTTCTGGTGGCAGCAACTACCGTATTAATTAGAAATCTAAATCAGTATTACATACACAATAATATCATTTCAATTCATTTCCCTTCAGCTTAAATTCAAACTCAACAAAAAAAAATTTTTCAGTAAAATTTAAATTTAAAATTTGTTCGATGTCAATAAACTAATACGTAACACTAGATTTCATCGAAATCGACGAAATCTGCGCGATTTGCGAGCTATTTTGCTTGTTTCGACGCTTAAATGGTAGTGCGTTACATTTGCAGTGTAAAATGGAGTTCAACGAGCGCTTAAACGTCGAAATATCTCCAACGGGAGGGAAATGACAGCTAGTGTCACGTCCCGCGCTCCGCACGCGCCGTAACAAGAACAAGAAAACCATTCTATACAAAACACGCGAATAAGGATTTGAATGCACAAACGAACACACGGCACTACGAAACGAAAGGAAGGATTAACAAAACGAGGGCGATTAACGGATCCAACCAATAAACAAAATACATATACACACAATTCTAAATAAACCAGGAAATAAGAATAACTACAAAAGGGGAAAATAATTGAAACGCCAGGAATATATATATATATAAATATATTTCAATCAATCAATTTGGAGAGTTACATATAAGTATAAACATATATGCCGAACATGTAATAACCTAGTAAATATTAGAGACAGTGCTTCCAATACTATGCAATAAATACAATATTATCAATTTATGAAATATAAGTATACATGAAGTCAAAAACTAATAGTTTAACGAATACATAAAACATACAATATTGTATTATTAAAGAAATGAAGGTTACATTGTCAGAAATATATATATGTGTGCGAATTCTATCAAACCGATAATCTAAGATACATACTTAAAACTAGCCTACATTCCGGTAAAGGATAAATAAATAATTGACATTTCATTTCGTATGAATACTACACTGCCAAGAGAAATATGCATATGAATACGTATATATATATATATATTTATATTATCGAATACTCTATAAAATAAACTACTCAAAACAATAAATAACGCAATCGAAGAATTACAAAACATTAGCCATATTAAAATGACACACAACATAAATATATATATATATATATATATATATATATATATATATATATATATATATATATATATACGTATATTCACACGAACAATACTTTTGTCACTTTAAAGCAATATTAATAAATAAATGTTCTAATTGCGGTAGAATAACGAAAAACGAGCGGCAGACGGAAAATTACTTCGATATTAAACAAAAGTAAAGATCCGTCACTATAACTTTACTGAGGACATTTACGAGCAGCCATGTTAGATTTACACGCGTATAGCGACAGGAATATTAGGGATTAATGGAAGTCAGTCGCGAGAAATAAATTATGAAAACACATTGTTAACACTTTTCTTTAATAAAATCTGTGCGCAACTACAAATGTAAAAAATATATATATGTCGGAGATGAAAGAACACCGGAGTCTGTAAATGAACAATTGTAGTTATTCAATGCTATTGTAATTGTTCAAGAGTTGTGATAATGAGCTTGGGCTCGAGGCGACAGTCAGTCGCCGAACGTAGCCGCGGTTACGGGATGAACGCTTTGTTTAACAAAGGTATGGAGTAATTCTATAGCTCTCCTTAAAAGAAATATTCGTGGCGACACGCGACAGTAAACATTCCAACGGTTTCTGTCCCGTGGCTCGCCACACGCAGACCCTATTCTTCGAGTAATATGATTGTCAGATGTCGATGCGTCTCCGCAGTACATGTTCGGCTAGCCCGAGGGCCCGTTATAAATCTTAAGGTTTAGTTAACTAAAGTCCTTCAAACAGACAAACAGTCTTTGTCCCAACTACGGGAAGATAGGGGAGACATATTTTTCAACGAGCGGCGTCTCCCACTAGCAACTTTCCCTCGAGGGCGGCTAGCATCTTTTTCTAACCACCGATATGGAGATTGACCAATTAGCAGCAACGCCAATTTCCCTTACTTTCTGAACGAAGGCTTTTCTCGACGAACCCGATGATCTCGTATCCTTAGACACACCCCATTATAGTTTTCCTCTGTGGCATCATCGGGACGGGAAAGGCATTCTCGCTCGCGATCTCATTGATGAAAGGAGTAACTCTTTACGATCAGTGAATATTACGCGTCCGACTTTGATTTTGTGAGTACGTTCATCTATCATCCCGTCGACCGCGGATTCGTTATTGAACCTAGGATCATTGTCATTAGTTTCTCGAGTACCTAACTACCACGGTTACTTGTCCGGTTCTGTAATAATCGTATTTGCACTAGTCAATGTCTTCTCTATTGCATAACGACAACGTGTAACCCAAACGAAGATTCGTTTCACGCCCCTAACCCTAATTCTAATGTAAACCCGACATATATAATAATTCTATATTAAAAAAAATATGAAATTAACATGATATATACATTACTACATAAGTTATATATAAAATATGTATATTATACCCTTGCCTACTGACTGATATGAATTTCTTTTGGTCTCGAATGCGTTAAAAGAGAGCGCAAAGAAGTCGAAATTACTTATTGTAATTAGTAAAACGACCTGAGAGGCAGACAGATACAAGAAAGAAGGAATATTATATTAGCGGCATTTTTGTAGCCATTATATAGGGTTTCGATCGCATAATTAATCGGTATCAACTTACCAGTCTTTAACGGAAGGACAAAAAGAAGAGCAGACGGCACACAGACCACAATCATGATCATTTTCAAGTAGAATCTCAAACTGCCGTACATCTTCGAAAACTTCGTTAGTCGTAAGGGATCAAAGGATGATGTCCGCGCTGCGGAAAATAGATGAGAAGCGGCTGTTTCAACAACCACCGTGTAGGTACTGCACTAGCCAGAAGTATCTGCGACAGAAATCAGAATACACTCATTTTCGCATGGTTGGATCAATTTCGCGTGGGACTAACCTGATTGAACCTAACGCGGGATAATTGCTCAACTCACGACTTTAAGCAGCCCGCTTGATTCTCTGTAAATGCTTGAAATTGACGCTTGGATTCTTTCCAGATTAACTAGCTATGCCCCTCCCTCCCTTTATCTATTTTCTTAGATCGACTTAGACTGCCACAACATATTATTTTTCTTCTTTTCTTTTCTTTTCTTTTGATCTTTTATAGCCCTAAATCGCTGGCTATTTTGTATACTATATATTTTGTACACTCAATTATTCTGTAAGTCATAAGTACATATGTTTTACAACGTTACTTGTCATATTTCAGTTAAACTCCAGAAAAGCCAGAAATATATTTTCAGCATATTTTAACGCGCCCCTGGCAAAGATCTCAAAAACGAGTTGCGGCACAATTTAAAGCGACAAATAGCATCGCGTGTCTCGTTGTGGTAACACACGGTTCGCCAGTTTTTTTTTTTTTTTTTTTTGATATCGGTGGCTGCCATATTCTCTTGAGTTTCCAAATCGTAAAGAATCTTTCCCCAGGGATTGGTCAACTGTGTATGTCCCCATGCGACGTAACTTGCTTAAGGAACACGAGCCGGTGATATGCAGGCAACGTATAATTGATTATCATTCGCCCTGGAACGCTGAAGTAATGACCAGTGCAGTGGTCCAGTGGTCATATTGAATGCCGCTGGATATATCAGCATTTGGCAACCTAACCCAGAGAAGCAGGAAATATGAAGCCACCGAATACCAATTAACTTCGTAGTTGCACGGTTCACATTCCATCATTTCTGAATATGCGAGGACAGTCCTCTTATTGTGCTTTTAATTCTTTTATTTGTTTCATTTTCAGCAAATATACTGGTTTTTTAAATTAAGCTTCTTTTTATACAGAGTTACAGAATGATTCTGTGTTTTACTCTCTCCAGGGTATCCTATTCATACTTTGATTTTAAATCGATGACAATCTTAAATAGTATGCCTCATATTTTTAAAATATAAAATTATATACTATGTTATTCTATAATGTATTATGTACAGTCATATATATATATATAATAATTCTATATTGAAAAAATATGAAATTAACATGATATATACATTACTACATAAGTTATATATAAAATATGTATATTATACCCTTGCCTACTGACTGATATGAATTTCTTTCGGTCTCGAATGCGTTAAAAGAGAGCGCAAAGAAGTCGAAATTACTTATTGTAATTAGTAAAACGACCTGAGAGGCAGACAGATACAAGAAAGAAGGAATATTATATTAGCGGCATTATCATGTTTTTGCTCTCTTTAAGTCTTTCATCGAGACAGACAATCTACAGGTATTAATCGACCAATTTCTCCAAGCTGATAACTTCGAATTGATGTTTATATATAAGAAGTGTTATGTGTTAATCTGTCTAAATGTTTAAAAGGTGTTATAAATTAAATGTTGTTAAACGATACGTAATTGCCTTCTGATCGTAAATTTTACTATCAAGGGGTGTTTTATGTATGCGTAATCATTGTGAATTATAACAATTTATGTGATCGATATTAAAGGTGTTTAAAAGCATGTATTTTTTTCTATATTATTATTCTCCTATATTATTATCCTATATTATTATAGCATTCCTATATTATTATAATATCCAATTACATGTTGATACACAAGATATACAGATTATTATTTATAACGTTTTGGTTTTCTTAATTGAGTCATTCATTTAGTACAAATGATAAGAAATTAGTAATAATTCACAAAAAAAGGATATGGTAGTAGAAATATTATAAAAAAACATTTTCTCTTTTAGTGTAGAGTTACTCCTTCTTACAGACAGTGTCGTACAAATCTGTACGTCTCTGAGAAAATGTAGGTATCTGAGCCCTTACTTCCTCAACAACTTTTACATCTGATAGAAAAAAGAAACATACGAAGTAATAAGTAATGCTTACTAATAAATTCAACAAATACAGAGGAAGATGGCTAAATCGATAAATTAACGAGACTAAAAATTAATTACATCATGGATCTCTCGCTTTTAATTTTAAGCTGTAAATTACCGATATCGGTGACTGCCATATTCTCTTGAGTTTCCAAATCGTAAAGAATCTTTCCCCAGGGATTGGTCAACTGTGTATGTCCCCATGCGACGTAACTTGCTTAAGGAACACGAGCCGGTGATATGCAGGCAACGTATAATTGATTATCATTCGCTCTGGAACGCTGAAGTAAAGACCAGTGCAATGGTCCAGTGGTCATATTGAATGCCGCTGGATATATCAGCATTTGGCAACCTAACCCAGAGAAGCAGGAAATATGAAGCCACCGAATACCAATTAACTTCGTAGTTGCACGGTTCACATTCCATCATTTCTGAATATGCGAGGACAGTCCTCTTATTGTGCTTTTAATTCTTTTATTTGTTTCATTTTCAGCAAATATACTGGTTTTTTAAATTAAGCTTCTTTTTATACAGAGTTACAGATTATATTAATTTTATATAGAATATATTTAAGAAAGATATTTAATTTTTTGCTAGTTAAGTATTGATCGGTTAAGTTACTGTACCTTTGTTCCGATAAATGCGTGCCATTTCCTCGAATCTAATATCATAGCAAATGCCAATACCTATTTTGCAGCCCTTCACATCGAACGTCGTTAGGGAGTTACCAGGACTGAGTGAATCACTCTCTCGAAAAGTAATCTTATTAGGAATGTCGATGTCGAATAGATGTACCTAATAACATAAAAATGTGGTAGCTAATTCTATTGCTGCAACTTTTGTAATTTAATATCAAAGTTACCAACTCCTAAACTTTAATTATTTTTTATTTAATAACTGACAGCGTTTTTATCACTTTCTTTTATTAAAAAATCTTATCATTTAATAATGTTTAAAAAGGAGAAAAAATAAGTATTTTCGTATGTGAAAAATTTATACAACAACAAACACATTACAACAAAAATGGGCGTTTCCCGTATCATAACGTATTTTATAAACCGTAAATTATAGAATTGGTTATAGTATACGTATGTACATATGTATATTCCTAAATTATTCCTAGATAGAGTCACTTTCTTCACCCCAATATTTTCAACTTCAAAGCCATAAAGGAATATATTACTTACCTTTCGGTGTCTTGCTATCAAAGTTCCATCGGGACCCCAAATAGTACAGGTATTGTACAATTTATCGCCCTCTATTTCAGGCATCGTACCACCAACTACATAGATGTTGTTTTCTTTAGCTGCGTTCGATGAAGCAACGCTCGTTTCACCATCAGGAATACTCTCGGCGTATTTTGGAAAGTACTCTGCATTGCAATATTTCAATTAATGAAAAATAACTGTCTTTTGTTCCAACCATAAATTAAATTGAAATGTTTGTCAGTTTTTTATTTTCTAAATTATCAAAATAACTAAGTTTTATATTTCGACTTAATTAAATATGCAATTACTTAGCTAATAGTATATATAATAAATTGTTTCTACAGGTTCAAAATGAAAAATGAATATTTAGAAATACTTAATTACGACAATGCTATTTGTGTTAGCATCAGTGGCTTGTTACTCAACGACTTTGCTAGTACTTTTTGAAACATAAAGTTAGTTTTCAATTAACACTTATACTAGAGGCGGAATTATAAATGCAAAATAATTGATAATACTAATTTATAAGTACCTAATTATTAGTATCTTAAAAAATATATTTATACAAAAATCACGATAATCATGAAAATGGGGAAATCCTATATTCTCGACTCAATTCACAATTTATTTTGTATATTAATTAGATTCCGCGCTCATCAGTACGTACTCACTGGCGACATCGAGAAAATGTATCGGCAATTCCTCGTACGACCAGAGGATCGGAAATATCAAAGGATATTATGGCGCAGCGCGAGTGGAGAAACAGAAACATATGAGCTTAACACCGTAATACTCTTATCATAGAAATAGAAGCAGTCCTCAATTCCCGCCCGCTAACTTCTATCTCCACCGATCCAAATGATCTCCTAGCCCTCACTCCCGGACATTTCCTCATTGGCGATTCATTAATGTGCTTACGTGATCGAGATTTCAGGGACATTCCATCGAACCGACTCTCCAAATGGCAGCATATCCAACAGCTTAAACAACATTTTTGGAACCGCTGGCATAAGGAGTATTTGAACGAGCTAACCAACCGCAATAAATGGAGCAAGGGTGGACACAGCATCCAAAAGGGCACAATCGTCATCCTCAGAGAGGACAACGTTCCCTCCATGCATTGGCCTCTGGGCCGAGTTATCAAGGTTCATCCAGGCGCCGATGGTGTTGTCACGTAAAATAACAAAATAAAAAAGGAATTTGAGGTAAAAAAATAAAAAAAGTAAACTTTATTTTTTTTCTAACATCAATACACTTTACAATCTACTTCCGAACTCTAGGCGTGACTTTCTAAGACTGACTCTTATGATTTTACTTTCGATCGGATCCGATTACTTTCTTTTGTCATCCCTCAACATCCCCACCGTCCATGCATTTGTTAGGCGTCCGCGATCGTTGCCACGTGCTCTTTCTTCTAGAACCTTCGGTGGAAGGACCGTTGGGATGTTGATGGTTCATTAGGCACTTCAGCGATATACATTGTCGCCGAGTGCCGCCACATCTTTATCTCTATCGTCAGTCCGACGGATTTGAAGTATAACGGTCGTGATATGCTCTTCGGGCCACACGTTTTATGATACAAGACCAGCAAAATGATCAATGTGTAATTTTACATATCTTACATTTTTTCCAAATGAAATATTGTTTTTATTAAACGTTTAAAACCTCAGGCAACATTTATTTCATCTGATTTCAGTTTTACAAATATATATCTATAATACATATCTGTATAAATTACGGTCTGGTTATATCAAACAGGGACCGACACTCGCTAGGGAAAACTGCCCAAAAATTGAATCGTAAAAACCAATATGAAAGACAACAAATTTCTCGTTCTGCGGAACAAATAGAAATGAGCAGAGTATCTTTATCTTTATCTGAGACATTCAAAGCGTATCACGCATACGCTAAACCTGAAGAAAACTTTCTTGTCTTCCATGTTCATTTTTCCCTTTCCATTTCCGAACGGTTTCTTCTATATTTATTTATATGTTCGTGATTGATGCTATTGACAACATACAACTAAGGGGAAATACGAATAGTAATAGATAGATGTATAATTCATTATGCAATTTTATAGAATTAAATCTTATTTATCTTCAGATATAAAAACTATATTTACCAGCTGAAACACTAACGCATATGCAGTATAATATAATCTACTTAACAATCTCGTTTTAGTTATAATATGTGATTAATTCTTTTGCTATTTCCCTATAAACAGTTTCTTGTGCATACAATATTTTTTTATAGTATTCTAATATATTGTTAGATATTGTAAAGAAAGTAAAATACAGTTATTGAAGTTTGGGAACATTCAATGTTAACCTTGCTTCAAAAAATAATCTTTCGAATGAATGGGGAATAGATTTTTAGTATTATAGTTGGTATAATGTCATCATTGTTTACAATGTGTTAGAGTTAAAGAAATGAGACAAATTAATATTTCAGAAGCAAATTCAATATTTAAATGATGTTATTTTAAAATGGCAGATGATATGAATGTTCTTTTTATACGAGGAAATGGAAACGTATGTATGGTAATGGAAACGTAATGGTTTTAACATTATTTTAGTACAAGATTTTAGCATAATAGTAATTAACAGTATCCACTACCTTTTAGTCAATTTTTGAGAAATGACATATATGATAATTTGCAATAGTTTGATAATAAAATACTTGTATCAATATTAATAACGTATAATTTGCTATCTCAAAAGGATACAGACACAGCCAATGATAATGTTTGGGATGATGGTGCATTAATAGAAGCATATGATAAAGCAATAAATTTAGCAAAAGAAGAAGTTATCAAGCGAACGGGAATGGATGTTGGAAATTCTCAACCGAAAGAAAACCTACAAAATCTTAAGCAGCCTAAACACGCAAGTAAATTACACAAGGTTGTGATTTTGATAGAATATTACAAATTTGATACAGAATATTATTAAATATATTGATTAAGAAGCAAATTATTTTATTTTGCTATTTACTTATATTTATTTGTATACACATCTTTTCTCTATAGAAATGGATCATAGGAGCACCTTATCGTGCAATATACTCAGAGGATGGAGAAATTTATGAAGCTATAATATCAAAAATGTACGAAAACAATGGCACGTGTTGAAGTGGTTACCACTTCTAAGAAAACTCTACATCTGGTCTTTTTTAGTTTTCTCAAGCACTGAAGCCATCGACAGCGTGTAGACAAAAGACCGCGACGAAGTCAGGCCATAAACAGTAGACAGGCGACGTTGGCTTCGGGATTTTTCAGTTATTAGGTAACACAGCTAGCGTGCGGATCTGGACCAGCTCAAATTATACTTTTACTTATTACACTTCTATTTAAATATATTTTCTACCTTACAATTTATCCACGTGTTTTCTCTGTTTACACACCGAATAACCTCAACAGGTTATGGGCCCAGGGCTGTAAATTGCAAGGTAGCAACGTGAAGTGAATAAATTGTTAAAGTGTTGTGCTTAGTAAAATAAGGGATAGTGCTAAAATGGAATCAGCAAGTGCGAAGGTCGAGATGTTACGCGGCGAAGAAAATTGGCTCCAGTGGCGTTTTGTTATGCGTACACTTTTGGAGGAAGATGACGACCTGATCAACGTGTGTGAAGGGAATTTGTGTCATCCAGGTAACAGCGCGGAGAAAGAAATCGCTCGTGGAAGATTTTTGAAAGCAGATCGATTAGCGAGAAAATTAATCGTGACCTCAGTAGAAAAGAAACCGTTGGATCTTCTTTTATGTTGCACGACAGCACATGAAATGTGGAAAAAGCTGAATACAGTATATGACATGAAGTCGGATGAGAATTTAAATATGGTCCAGAAGCAGTTCTTCGATTTTAAATGGGAAGAATCTGAAAATGTCTCTTACAACCTATCAAAGTTGGAACTCATAGCGGCGAAGATGAAAGTCCTTGGGAGTGAAATTGGCGAGAAAATGCTGATAACACGCATTTTATCGGTGTTACCAAACAAATTCGATCATTTTCACAGTGCGTGGGATTCCGTGGAAGAAGAAAAGAAGACCTTAGACAGGCTTAGTACCAGGCTGATGACGGAAGAAATTAGATGGAAGGAAGACGACCAGGAAACATCGGTGGCACTGGTAACAAAAGGTAATAATTATAAAAGGGAACAGCAGAAGCAGTCAAGTAAACGTGAATACGAGAAACAAGGACCAAGTTGCTTTAACTGTGGAAAAGTTGGCCATCTGAAGAAGGATTGCTTTAGATGCTTTATATGCAAAAGGAAAGGCCACACCAGCAAAAACTGTTTTAAAAATAACAAAAGAAGCAACAGTAGAGACAACCAGGAACCTAGAAACCAAAATCGGGATCACAGCGGAATTGGTCTATTAGGAAGTACCTCAGCGATACAAACGGCAAACCCTGATGTTTGGATAATCGACTCAGGAGCTACGGATCACATGACAGGACGACGGGAATGGTTCAGCGTTTTCGAAGAATTCGATAACACGGTGAAGATAGAGATCGGCGATGGTACGTTCATGGATGCGTGCGGCAAAGGAAAAATCAGAGTAGAGACTTTTGTGGACGGCAAATGGGTAACATGTACAATGAACGATGTTCTATACGTACCAGGTATGAAAAGAAATCTGTTTTCGATTAGATCTGTCGCAAGAAGGGGCATAGATTTTTGTATTTCAAAGGAAGGGACCAATTGCATATTTTTACAAAATCAGAAAATAATAGCAAGAGGTTCTGTTATCGGAAATTTGTATAAAGTAGATATGCGAGTTATCATACCGTCAGTTTGTAATTTTAGCAATAGAGCGGAGTCAAACGCGGACACATTGCAGTTATGGCACGAACGGCTATGTCATCAGAACATCAGACATGTTAAAGAATTCTTAAAGAATTCAAATATGAAAGTTGTAGAGGATAATAACTTTTTCTGTGAAGGTTGCGCGTACGGGAAATAGCATAGATCGAGTTTTCACGAGAAAATCAATCGGGCGACTAAACCTCGCGAAATTATTTATACGGATGTATGTGGACCTATGGAAGTCGAGTCATTAGGCAAGAAACTGTATTTTCTGACATTTAAAGATGATTTTTCAAAATTCACAAAGATTGACTTCTTACGACGTAAGTCAGAAGTAATTGAAAAACTAAAAACCTTTTGCCTAGAAGTTGAAAATCAATTTAAGGATAAAATTAAAGAAATTCATAGTGATGGAGGGAAAGAATTCCAAAATAAAGAAGTCAAAGAATTTTTAAGAAGTCAGGGAATTAGGCACACGATTAACGTCCCATACACTCCTGAACAGAATGGTGTCGCAGAAAGGGAAAATAGAACAATAGTAGAGGCAGGTCGGTCGATGCTATATTCGAAACCAAATCTACCGCTGTTCTTATGGGCCGAAGCCATGAACACAGCAGTACATGTCATAAATAAGACGGGGCCGACAAGACAAGATAAGAAAACACCATATGAACTGTGGTACGGGAAACCGCCGAATTTAGAAAAGTTTAGGGTTTTCGGTACTGAGTGCTTTGCTCACATACCTGCGGAGAAAAGGACAAAACTTGACAAAAAGGCTAACAAAGGATATTTGGTAGGCTATTTAGATAACGGACGAGGGTATCGAGTGTACGTGCCAACAGTAAAAAATGTAATATTAAGCCGTGACGTAATATTTAAGCCTGAACTAGAAAATGCGAAATTCGTAAAATTAAGTTTACCGAAAATTGTCGAGCGCGAAGATGTGAGTGCGCAGAGCGATAGAGCATGTACGTATGAAAGTGCAGAGAGTGAACATGAAAAACAACCTCATGGAATTAGCGACAATGTGAGACAATTGAGAGATAGAGATAAGATCAAACGAGCCGATTTTTATGGTAACCCAGTAACGTACGTAGCGGAAAAATTACCGGTGGATTTTAACGAAGCGATGAGATCCGAAAAGAAAGAGTTATGGGAAACAGCTATGAATGATGAAATGAAATCGCACCATGAAAATAAGACGTGGATACTTGTAGAAAAACCTAAAGATCAGAAGGTACTTAGCAATAGGTGGGTTTTAACGATAAAGCTAAATCCGGACAACTCGGAACGATACAAAGCGCGACTTGTAATAAAAGGGTGTTCACAGAAAGAAGGCATAGATTATAAGGAAACATATAGTCCCGTTGCTCGGTTTGACACAATTAGATTAATGCTCAGTATTGCAGCCAAAAATAATTTACACCTCGGACAGTTCAACATTAAAACCGCATTCTTATATGGAAGTCTGAAAGAAGATATTTATATGAACCAACCTAAAGGTTATGATGATGGTACAAATCGGGTTTGTAAATTGCTAAAAAGCCTATATGGCTTAAAGCAGTCTCCAAGATGTTGGACGGAACGTTTCACAAAATTTATCTCGAACTTAAAATTTTATCAGAGTAACGCAGATCCTTGTTTTTATATTTATACAGAAGACGACAAATTAATGTTGATGACCATATACGTAGACGATGGACTGGTAGCAGCTTCAGACGAATCTTTAATTGATAAATTCTTCGATGATTTAAATAAAGAATTCAAAATTACGAGTTCGAAAGAAGTAAAGAGTTTTCTTGGACTTGAAATTAATAGATTAGAAGATGGTTCAATATTCATTCATCAGAGTAGGTATATCGAAAACATATTGGAAAAATTTAATATGAATGAGGCAAACAGTGTTTCTACACCTATCGAGACTAATTGGAACGAAAGTAACATAGGCGATAATGATTGTAACGCACCATACAGAGAAGCCGTAAGGAACTTAATATTTTTACAAACCGTAAGTAGGCCAGATATTAGTTTTGCAATAAATATAGCGGCGAGACACTTAGAGAATCCAAACCAGTATCAATGGAAATTAGTCAAACGAATTTTGCGCTACATAAAAGGGACCGCAGACATGGGACTCTTATATACAAAAGCAGGCAGTCTCGAAACCTTTAGCGACGCTGACTATGCAGGCGACAAAGAAACAAGAAAGTCGACATCAGGCGTTGTATGTAAGTATGCGAATGCGGCCATCACATGGCAATGTAAGCGACAACAATGTATAGCTCTATCTACGACCGAAGCTGAATATGTCAGTGCAGCCTCAGGAGCGAAAGAAATTATGTCGCTAAAGAAAATATTTCTTGAATGTAAATTAGAGATCCTTAAGTATATGCTATGTGTAGACAATACTAGTGCCGTGAAATTAATTAAGAATCCAGAATTCCATCAAAGAAGTAAGCATATTGACGTAAGATATCATTTCTTGCGAGATTTATACAATAGAGGCGAAATTGATATAACGTATGTAACAAGCGAAGAGCAATTGGCAGATATATGTACAAAGGCGTTGCCAAAACCGAGATTTGAATATTTAAGGAAAAAGTTAGGTTTGAAAAGTAAAAAAGATATTAAGAGGTAATTGTTTGTAAACATGTAGAGTTTTTAGGGAGGGTGTCGAAGTGATTATTACTTCTCAAAAAAAAAAAGAGGAAAAACTCTACATGATCTGTTTAGCCTTCTAGTTTTTTTTTGTGTAATAAATTAATTTGTATGGAAAAGAGAAAGGCGGCTGGCAAATGTACTTGAGAAGGCATTGACAAATTAATTTTCAGATATTTACGACAAGAGTTAGAAAATATTAAGAGATAATTTGTAAATTTGAGATAATTGTTTGTAGGGATGTAGAGTTTTAGGGAGGGTGTTGAAGTGGTTACCACTTCTAAGAAAACTCTACATCTGGTCTTTTTTAGTTTTCTCAAGCACTGAAGCCATCGACAGCGTGTAGACAAAAGACTGCGACGAAGTCAGGCCATAAACAGTAGACAGGCGACGTTGGCTTCGGGGTTTTTCAGTTATTAGGTAACACAGCTAGCGTGCGGATCTGGACCAGCTCAAATTGTATTTTTACTTATGACACTTCTACTTAAATATATTTTCTACCTTACAATTTATCCACGTGTTTTCTCTGTTTACACACCGAATAACCTCAACAGCACGTGTGTTGTAAAATTTGTAGGTAATACTTTTAGCATGATGGTTATGTCAATTAAGAAATGTACTAAAAATACATATATATATGAAGTAAAGGCTTTCGCATAGTCTATCACAGTGTCATTCAGCAGGTCCTTAACTGGGCAGGAGTACCTGTCAATGTCTATGGGGAGACCCGTGGGATATAGGGTCATGAACCATAAACATGCATGTTACTTATTGTTCATTATTAGCTGCTTGGAATATAATTCTCCTCATTAGACGAGTGATTATTACTACATATATCAAGGCAAACATTTATACATATACATTTATGCACGGGAAATTCTAATACATTGCCTGTAAGGACAGTAACTGAATGGCACTCAGTCATTCTATTAAATGACAAAAATTTCTTTTACTCTGTGTTTAGGCTATGGTAATACAGAGAAAGTCGAGTTGAGTTCTCTTTTAGAATCAGAAGGTTTGCAAAGTCAAATAGCACAACAAAAGAAAGCTTTGGAAGAGAAATTCAATGAAGAGAACGATGAGACTTGTGAGACTAATTTTTCTACAAATGTAAATTCGAAAAAATATAATGTAGAAAAAATGGATTGTGACTCTGAAGAAGCAAATGCGTATAAACATCACTTCATACCGGGACCATCTTTCAATTCGATGACTGATATAATGCCACCTGCACCTCCTTTACCACCACAATTAATGGCCAAGTAAGTACAATTTAAAAATTCTAATGGAATGCTGAATACTTCTAATATTAATAAGTAATTTGGAATAAGTTTAACATTTTATTTGGAAAAAAATACGAAATTTTAATAAAATGTACTAGATTACCAGATAATGATACAGACGCACTTTCAAGTATGTTGATGTCATGGTATATTAGTGGTTACATGGTATATTACACAGGTAATTATTTCATATAAGTATTTTATTGTATATTAAATTTTCAATGGACTATGTTATTTCTTTTGTAGGTTATTATCATGGTTTGAAACAAGCAAGAAACAATCAAGAGAACAGAAAGAACTGTTGATTATATCAATTTTTTCAATAACAATATAACAATAATATAAGATATAATAAAATATAAAACTCATTGTATTTATTTACTTCAATTATTTGAAATAAAGAACAGCTTTATTTTCATATAAGACTTTAAGACTTTTTTAAAAATAATTACTAAGATAAGAAAACATAAAAAACATATTTTTGATAAAATACACTCACATATATATGTCGGGTTATCATTAGGATTTAAGGCGCGTAATGATCCTTCGTTTGAATTAGCCATTGTTTTACGAAACGGGGGAATATATTTACGCGAATAAACAAGATTTTACAGAATATTATGAATAATGAGTTTAATAAATAATAAGATTAACAAACGATAAGTTTAACTAATAATTAGATTAAAGATTAATAAGTTTAACGAACAATAAGAGGAACGAATAATTAGCCATTGTTTTACGAAACAGAATATATTTACGCGAATAAAAAAGATTTTACGAAATATTATGAATAATGAGTTTAATAAATAATAAGATTAACAAATGATAAGTTTAACTAATAATTAGATTAAAGATTAATAAGTTTAACGAACAATAAGAGGAACGAATAATATGTCTTACGAATAATGAATTTAACGTATAATGAGATTAACGATTGATAGGTTTCACGAATAATGAATTTAATTAACGCTATTAACAATGTTCCGGGGTTCAAACGAATCCACGGTCAACGGGATAACTCTTTACTATGTGTAGAATAATTTTAAACACAAAATACAATTGCTGAGACACTCGGTAAATTGCTCGATGTATCACTTTCCAAGGCGATCACACGAATGAATATCTGATGAAAATCTTTTTCGCTATTCGACTGCATTTGTTTGTTATATGCTCGCTGGAAACATCGAGAAGTTTCCAATCGTTGTTGCTAGGCAATTTCTGTCAAAAGTTTGTTGTATACTCTTTGGAAACATCGAGAAAGATTCAAACGCCGTTACTAGGCAGTTTCTGTCTGGAGATTGATTCCTAACACAACGTGTGTCCCATTATATCGACATCTCTAAAGTACAATTCTATGTGATTTCTAGGGAGAACAATACAACCGATCCACACCTTCGTCAGGCAAAACGTTTATCCCGTGACCGTGGCTACGTTCGGCGACCAGTTGTCACCTCGAACCCACTTTCGCTTTCACAAATATCAAACAATTACAAATGACAATTGCTTAATTACAGTTATGATAAAATCTAGGCTAAAGCATTAGAAGGCTTCCTCAAAATTGCAAAGGGAAGGCTCCGGTTTTCCTTTCATCTCCGACATATATAATACAAGGATATAATACAACCGAATATTTTAAACTTAGCTTATAGCGCGTGCGCGCACACACACGCACACACATGACACACATGCGCGCACACACATGCGCGCATACACACATGCACACACATGCGAATGATTTCTCGAACGATAATCCATTTATTTATATTTTTCAATATCTGTCCTTACGATTGCGTATTTATTTGTTCCACGTATCATATTTATCTATTTGCATAACTGTAGGTGACATTTTTTTTAACAATTTTGCTAATATTTCATAACTTTTTAATTCATATTTCAAAGTGGTAACAGGTGTTTCTTTCTTTTCAAGTCTCCTCCATATCGGGCTTATTTCTAGTAGCCACGCTTGCTTACAAAACAATTTTATATCTGCACAAGAATATCTTTCAGTACATTTTACTATGTGGTTTACAATATCTGTATTTCCTAATAAGTGGTTGCTAAGGTATAATTTGAATATACCAAGTCGAGCAACTTCATTGGGTAATGATACGTATATTTGCTTTTCGAGACGCCTGAGTAAAGCTGCATCAATGCCCCTAATAACATATTTACAATAAATATTATCGTTCTATTATACTAATAATAATGAAGGAATACTTCAAACAACACAATAACATATTTGGAATTTGGAGAAATATTACGATATTTTGGTAGATATTACGATAGATTGGTTTAACTTGTATAGTTTTAATAACTGTGTAAGATCAAACAAGAACTTATCGTTAGTTTGGCGAGATTTGATTACACGAAGCAACATAATTGCTTTGAAACTCAGGACAGAAAACAATGTCAACCGGTAGACGCGTTTGTCTGGTGAACGTGTAACGCGTGAATAATAGATAGCGACAATCACGCGAACGCTAGTTACAGCTGACTTGGCTTACATTGTAGCATTCAAACTAGAGTATACGAGCCGTAAGCGCTATTGAAATTTCAAAGGCCGACTAGTGAGCTTCATCCTATCTCATTTTTTAATCAGGCGATGGATCGACGAATCGTATTGATTTCGAGGATTATTATAGTTCTGTGGGAATTTTAAAGCGTGGTTTGTCTAATCTTGTCTCGTTAGCTACAGACTCTTTGGCGAGCAGCCTGAAACTTGATCCAGTTTCGAGAAAATGAAAAATTCGTTTCTTCTCTTTGCTTCCCTGTTTCTTCTTTCCTCCTTTTTCCCTTTTTACATCGCGTTAAGACCCGTTAAATAATATTGACTGCCGTGGACGCTGGCTGAGAAGTGCACTTTATAACTAGCTTTAAAATCACTGACGTCGATGAGGACAAAGGTAAGTTAGAGGGTCATTTATCTGAGCTGGTGTTATTCGACCTGAACTCTGCAGCTTTTCAGAGCTTCTTTCGTTTTTCTTTTAAGAGCAGAGATGTTAACTGGTCTTTTGTTACGTGTAAGAAGTATGTACTAAAGCTTATTTATCACCAATTGGTTGCTCAAAGTCGAGATATACATACCTATATTATATTAATACGTTACAGAAGATTAGGCGTTAGTTAGCTTATGAGAATTTATAGTGTGTCACAGATCACAAAAGCAGAATGACTACTTTTTCATAAACGATATATGTATATGAATTGAAAGTTTAACTATTACGCCACATACTTCTCTCGATAAACGTCGTCGAATGCATATTGTTAAGGAATATTAGCCATTTGAATTCAATAGTTTCGAAGATACTAATGCTTCTGTGAAGTTTTTGCAGGCTGTTAATTTTTTATTGAGATACTACAAATTTTGAATAACTTCGATTAGAAATAAAAATCACATTACATTAACGCGTAGAATGTAACGTAACGTAGATAATGTAAATATAAATTATATTACAAGGAAATAATACGGATAAGTAATGTGAAACATTCTGGTTAAAATTGCATCCTTTGAAGGCTAGGACACACAGTACTTACGAAGTAGATTAAGTACCAAATGGGGTACTTAAGAAAATTCATGTTGTCATTGTTTAATAAACATCTTTAGCTAATAGCCTTCTGCAAAAGCTGGTTTAAGTTATGCTAACTTATTCCTTATTAATTGCAATTATATTGTTCGTATCTCCTAGAGGATTAACAATCCATTTTTATAATAGATAATAAAAGCAAATTTCTATTAGGTTGTCCCAAGTTTCTTTCGTTTTATAAAGAAATGACAGATGCACAACATATTTTGTTTTATGTTATTCTATATTATTTTACATTAAATTGGAAAAAGGTGGACCACACGTAATTCAATAAAATAATATAAAACGAAAAATGTTGTACATCTATTACTTTCTTATAAAACGAAAGAAACTTTTGGAACAACCTAATATTTCTCTACTACGACGCTTTTACAGTGCTAAAATATTTGATAAAAATGTTAAGAAATTCTAATATTGATTTAAGCGTATCGATTTATCTGCTCTTCATATTTAATCAAACAGAAATCGTTAATTATGATTTCCACTTAAAAGCGGATTGCATATTATGAGGATAAATTATCAAATTCATCTCTAATATACACATTAGAGAATCATTCATAGCCGCAATCCTGTTTACCGCTAACATTCCTGGTACTCAATAATTCATTAGGTGACTGCTTTAGCCGCACAGAATACACCTACAAATAATTAATCGCGATTAATATTCCATCGACTTTTGAAAATCCCTCATGTGATCTATTTCATGCGATGAGAATACGTATAAATTGAGATTGCGATCGACCATCCTCAGTCGGATAAATCGAGTGATTCAAATTATAACACAAAAAAAAGTTAAAACTAGTTACATTATCTTTTTCAATTTTTATGTATTATTTGGCGGAAGAAACTTTGGTAATTGGTAAGTAAAGTTCACCTCCTTAATGTTAATGATTTTAATATGTTATTAAGCTCAAAGTTCTAAGGAATTTTATATATATATATATATACATATACATAACTGTGTGCGTATATGTATAATATACGTATAACAACCAAAGTTCAGCTCTCAAGTGTACGCAAAACTTTTATGTTCATTTTACGCTATACCAGTATGTTTCATGAATTTGTTTGCTAACAGTATCGAAACAAATAACAAGCAGAAGACGAGCTATTCATGAATTGTTTTGCCAGCGTGTACGCTCCCAATATTTTCTATTTGAGAAAACATACTTGTTGCTATTGCAACTACAAATATATTTACAGTCGACGCTTTTGCCGTGAATCATTGGCTAACATTTAAAATCTAGAAAAAACATGGTTTATTGTGATGGAAATGTGGAAAACCGCAAAACCGATATAGAAGGGAAAATAAAGGAAAGGAAGGTAGATAAGTAGAAGCTTGGGGCCAAGTTTAATTCACTGAAACCGAGCTGCTTGTATTATCACAAAACAAAATTGCCAGTATGTCATTTCCGTACTCTCGTCCTCGCGAAAATGGTTTTGCTTGTTAAGGAAAAACGAAGAGACAGGGAAGAGAGGAAAAAGCAGACGGAGAGCGCTTTTAAAAAGCTGGCGAACCGAGTGTTACCACAACGAGACACGCGATGCTATTTGTCGCTTTAAATTGTGCCGCAACTCGTTTTTGAGATCTTTGCCAGGGGCGCGTTAAAACATGCTGAAAATATATTTCTGGCTTTTCTGCGGCTTAACTGAAATATGACAAATAACGTTGTAAAACATATGTACTTATGACTTACAGAGTAATTGAGTGTACAAAATATATAGTATACAAAATAGCCAGCGATTTAGGGCTTTAAAAGATCAAAAGGAAAGAAAAGAAAAGAAAAGAAGAAAGATAATATGTTGTGGCAGTCTAAGTCGATCTAAGAAAATAGATAAAGGGAGGGAGGGGCAAAGCTAGTTAATCTGGAAAGAATCCAAGCGTCAATTTCAAGCATTTACAGAGAATCAAGCGGGCTGGTTAAAGTCGTGAGTTGAGCAATTATCCCGCGTTAGGTTCAATCAGGTTAGTCCCACGCGAAATTGATCCAACCATGCGAAAACGAGTGTATTCTGATTTCTGTCGCAGATACTTCTGGCTAGTGCAGTACCTACACGGTGGTTGTTGAAATAGCCGCTTCTCATCTATTTTCCGCAGCGCGGACATCATCCTTTGATCCCTTACGACTAACGAAGTTTTCGAAGATGTACGGCAGTTTGAGATTCTACTTGAAAATGATCATGATTGCGGTCTGTGTGCCGTCTGCTCTTCTTTTTGTCCTTCCGTTAAAGACTGGTAAGTTGATACTGATTAATTATGCGATCGAAACCATATATAATGGCTACAAAAATGCCGCTAATATAATATTCCTTCTTTCTTGTATCTGTCTGCCTCTCAGGTCGTTTTACTAATTACAATAAGTAATTTCGACTTCTTTGCGCTCTCTTTTAACGCATTGAAACTTGATCCAGTTTCGAGAAAATGAAAAATTCGTTTCTTCTCTTTGCTTCCCCGTTCCTCCTTTCCTCCTTTTTCCCTTCTTACATCGCTTTGTTTTACATCGCAATTTACATTTATTTGTAAAGTTTGAATCTCCTCGATATTGAAGATGTTGAAGCTGCAAGTATGTATTTCATTTTAATCCATTCGAGACCGAGATTTAATTGTAAGACGATACCTACGTGTCGGTACGATCTGAATGTTTAGTTAGAATGATTCTGTGTTTTACGCTCTCCAGGGTATCCTTTTCATACTTTGATTTTAAATCGATGATAATCTTAAATAGTATGCCTCATATTTTTAAAATATAAAATTATATACTATGTTATTCTATAATGTATTATGTACAGTCATATATATATATATATAATAATTCTATATTGAAAAAATATGAAATTAACATGATATATACATTACTACATAAGTTATATATAAAATATGTATATTATACCCTTGCCTACTGACTGATATGAATTTCTTTCGGTCTCGAATGCGTTAAAAGAGAGCGCAAAGAAGTCGAAATTACTTATTGTAATTAGTAAAACGACCTGAGAGGCAGACAGATACAAGAAAGAAGGAATATTATATTAGCGGCATTATCATGTTTTTGCTCTCTTTAAGTCTTTCATCGAGACAGACAATCTACAGGTATTAATCGACCAATTTCTCCAAGCTGATAACTTCGAATTGATGTTTATATATAAGAAGTGTTATGTGTTAATCTGTCTAAATGTTTAAAAGGTGTTATAAATTAAATGTTGTTAAACGATACGTAATTGCCTTCTGATCGTAAATTTTACTATCAAGGGGTGTTTTATGTATGCGTAATCATTGTGAATTATAACAATTTATGTGATCGATATTAAAGGTGTTTAAAAGCATGTATTTTTTTCTATATTATTATTCTCCTATATTATTATCCTATATTATTATAGCATTCCTATATTATTATAATATCCAATTACATGTTGATACACAAGATATACAGATTATTATTTATAACGTTTTGGTTTTCTTAATTGAGTCATTCATTTAGTACAAATGATAAGAAATTAGTAATAATTCACAAAAAAAGGATATGGTAGTAGAAATATTATAAAAAAACATTTTCTCTTTTAGTGTAGAGTTACTCCTTCTTACAGACAGTGTCGTACAAATCTGTACGTCTCTGAGAAAATGTAGGTATCTGAGCCCTTACTTCCTCAACAACTTTTACATCTGATAGAAAAAAGAAACATACGAAGTAATAAGTAATGCTTACTAATAAATTCAACAAATACAGAGGAAGATGGCTAAATCGATAAATTAACGAGACTAAAAATTAATTACATCATGGATCTCTCGCTTTTAATTTTAAGCTGTAAATTACCGATATCGGTGACTGCCATATTCTCTTGAGTTTCCAAATCGTAAAGAATCTTTCCCCAGGGATTGGTCAACTGTGTATGTCCCCATGCGACGTAACTTGCTTAAGGAACACGAGCCGGTGATATGCAGGCAACGTATAATTGATTATCATTCGCTCTGGAACGCTGAAGTAAAGACCAGTGCAATGGTCCAGTGGTCATATTGAATGCCGCTGGATATATCAGCATTTGGCAACCTAACCCAGAGAAGCAGGAAATATGAAGCCACCGAATACCAATTAACTTCGTAGTTGCACGGTTCACATTCCATCATTTCTGAATATGCGAGGACAGTCCTCTTATTGTGCTTTTAATTCTTTTATTTGTTTCATTTTCAGCAAATATACTGGTTTTTTAAATTAAGCTTCTTTTTATACAGAGTTACAGATTATATTAATTTTATATAGAATATATTTAAGAAAGATATTTAATTTTTTGCTAGTTAAGTATTGATCGGTTAAGTTACTGTACCTTTGTTCCGATAAATGCGTGCCATTTCCTCGAATCTAATATCATAGCAAATGCCAATACCTATTTTGCAGCCCTTCACATCGAACGTCGTTAGGGAGTTACCAGGACTGAGTGAATCACTCTCTCGAAAAGTAATCTTATTAGGAATGTCGATGTCGAATAGATGTACCTAATAACATAAAAATGTGGTAGCTAATTCTATTGCTGCAACTTTTGTAATTTAATATCAAAGTTACCAACTCCTAAACTTTAATTATTTTTTATTTAATAACTGACAGCGTTTTTATCACTTTCTTTTATTAAAAAATCTTATCATTTAATAATGTTTAAAAAGGAGAAAAAATAAGTATTTTCGTATGTGAAAAATTTATACAACAACAAACACATTACAACAAAAATGGGCGTTTCCCGTATCATAACGTATTTTATAAACCGTAAATTATAGAATTGGTTATAGTATACGTATGTACATATGTATATTCCTAAATTATTCCTAGATAGAGTCACTTTCTTCACCCCAATATTTTCAACTTCAAAGCCATAAAGGAATATATTACTTACCTTTCGGTGTCTTGCTATCAAAGTTCCATCGGGACCCCAAATAGTACAGGTATTGTACAATTTATCGCCCTCTATTTCAGGCATCGTACCACCAACTACATAGATGTTGTTTTCTTTAGCTGCGTTCGATGAAGCAACGCTCGTTTCACCATCAGGAATACTCTCGGCGTATTTTGGAAAGTACTCTGCATTGCAATATTTCAATTAATGAAAAATAACTGTCTTTTGTTCCAACCATAAATTAAATTGAAATGTTTGTCAGTTTTTTATTTTCTAAATTATCAAAATAACTAAGTTTTATATTTCGACTTAATTAAATATGCAATTACTTAGCTAATAGTATATATAATAAATTGTTTCTACAGGTTCAAAATGAAAAATGAATATTTAGAAATACTTAATTACGACAATGCTATTTGTGTTAGCATCAGTGGCTTGTTACTCAACGACTTTGCTAGTACTTTTTGAAACATAAAGTTAGTTTTCAATTAACACTTATACTAGAGGCGGAATTATAAATGCAAAATAATTGATAATACTAATTTATAAGTACCTAATTATTAGTATCTTAAAAAATATATTTATACAAAAATCACGATAATCATGAAAATGGGGAAATCCTATATTCTCGACTCAATTCACAATTTATTTTGTATATTAATTAGATTCCGCGCTCATCAGTACGTACTCACTGGCGACATCGAGAAAATGTATCGGCAATTCCTCGTACGACCAGAGGATCGGAAATATCAAAGGATATTATGGCGCAGCGCGAGTGGAGAAACAGAAACATATGAGCTTAACACCGTAATACTCTTATCATAGAAATAGAAGCAGTCCTCAATTCCCGCCCGCTAACTTCTATCTCCACCGATCCAAATGATCTCCTAGCCCTCACTCCCGGACATTTCCTCATTGGCGATTCATTAATGTGCTTACGTGATCGAGATTTCAGGGACATTCCATCGAACCGACTCTCCAAATGGCAGCATATCCAACAGCTTAAACAACATTTTTGGAACCGCTGGCATAAGGAGTATTTGAACGAGCTAACCAACCGCAATAAATGGAGCAAGGGTGGACACAGCATCCAAAAGGGCACAATCGTCATCCTCAGAGAGGACAACGTTCCCTCCATGCATTGGCCTCTGGGCCGAGTTATCAAGGTTCATCCAGGCGCCGATGGTGTCATCCGGACAGCTACAGTTCAGACGGCAAAGAGCATTTTGGATCGGGGCGTCAAAAGGCTTGTCCCACTGCCAATTCAACCCGATCTCGAGAAACCCGAACAACTAGCCACCGAGACGAAATAAGATGGGAACTTCAACCACACCTCGCTAGTTTGATCGGTACCCTCTCAACGGGGGGAGAATGTTACGCCATGCGGCTTACCATAGGTCATATTCTTAACTATCGATCGCGGCACTATAATGTCGCAGACGGATCGTCGCGTCTGCCCGGCAAACAAACATTATAGTGGCAAGCGCATGGTTCATTAAGCAGGGCGACTTCCAGAAACGTCGACTCGTGGCCCGTATTTTACCTCGCGTAAAAGAATGTGGCGTGATCCGAACGTAGCGGGGGTCGCCTTCCAGAAAAAACGAAAAAAATCGAAAGGCGTTCAGAACTTTTCGAGAAGTCGAACCGTCAACACATGTGGTATGTCGCGCATTACTTATCAACCAAAACGCAGTTACATTTTTTTTGTTCCATTTATATCTTTCTAGTTAATAAGTTGTTGAAATAAACATTAATTTATTTGTGTTAATTCTGTGGAATTTCATTGAACTACCCTTATTATCATAATCGAAATAAGGGGATCGATCAGTTCGTGGTGTCGATTATTTAATCGTAACGGGAACTTACAACTCTCGTTGACGTGCTATCCCGCGATCGCGTCTCTCCGCGAACGGTCGAAACAAAATGATTCACTAAAAACTGTCCTGAATTCCTAAGAAGTTATTTACCGCAAAACTGACAAAGTGTTTATTTAAAAAATGAGGTTGAAGGTAGTCCTTTTCTTTCATTTCATTCATTTTCATTTTCTTTCTTAAGTATGGCTAACACAATATCTAATCAATTAAAATTTTATATTTTCACGTGAAAAGTTTCTTTAGATAATTATTATCAACATGATGACTAACTCTTACGGATTAATACGTGTCTGTAGGGCAATCCGGTGGACTTGATCGGCTTTTTACTTCGAAAGTTGAGTAATCGGTGTCGCTTTCTTACGCATCTTTGAACTGTATAAATGTTTTAAAATTGTTTGATCCAGAATGTACCACACCGAACAATCAAGAAGGCAGGTGCCTTGACTACAGAAAATGTAAACCTCTGCAAGAAATATGGCAGATACAGTACCGTACAGCCACCGATTTTTATAGACGATCAGTGTGCAGATACCAGGGCAATGTTACGATCGTTTGCTGTCCGGACGATCCAAACAAAGAGAAGAGAGAAATTTTAATAAAAACTGTGTATAAGTATAAGGCTTGGCGACCACCATACTGTAGTTTTAGCAACGTCTCTCATACCAGGGTGGTCGATGGTAAACCAGCTGAACTTGGTACGTTTTATGTCTTTCTTTCCGATTAATAATAAGCCATTTACTGCAAAGAATGAACTTTAAAGGCATTAAACAGCACATCAATGTACATTTCAATTAGACTAAATAATAATGCTATGATTTTATCGGTAGTAACTTTACTTATTAACTTGAATTATTTCTTTCTTCTACTCCATGTTAGGAAGAGTATCTTTTTGCTTGAAATAAAAAATTGATATAGGAGTAATAATATGGATAGAGATCAAAAACTGTTAGGGCAGAAATTACACGTTTGAACTTTATAGTTCAGTATAGTTCAAATAGAAATTATATAGAATTATTTAATAATTTCTATTCCAGTGGAATAAAAATTTAATTTCTGTCTTTATCAAATCTCTATTTCAGAGTATTTGTACGTATGTACTTATCGTCTGCTGTATGATCGAATATCGAATAGATAATAATCGTTGTTACTCATTATGTGAGAAAAAATTATGTATATTCACAACTATGACTATTGCATTTTAGGCGCTTGGCCATGGATCGCTGCATTAGGTTTTCGTAATCCCCGAAACCCAGACAAACCACTATGGAAGTGCGGAGGTTCCCTGATAACGGCTAGGCATGTTTTGACCGCAGCACATTGTGCACATATGGATGGAATAGAAAGCATACACAATCATAATATTGCCATTCTTAGATTGGTGGAGGAGGTGCCATTTTCGAGTAAGTCCTCAAATATATATATATATGCTATTGAGTATTACTGAAGTATCATATCCTGAAATTTCTTACTGTACACATATATTGTGTCATAAAGCGTGTACAATTCTTTCTCATACTTTTGGTCATTCGTTTCCTGCATTTTCATTTATTTTTTTATTTTTCAGGGTACGTATATCCCATTTGTACGAAAGAGCCCCTACGAAAGAGCAACTTTGTCGGCTATAACCCCCTTGTTGCTGGATAGGGAGCATTAAGATATAGTAATTGATATCAATTTTATAATAAAATTAAACAGTTCCAGTCTTAAATATCTTTCTTATTTTCTTCGTAGGACGACCACGACGTAATGCATTAATGGAAGTACAAATGCCAGTGATTAAGAACGCCGAATGCAAAATAGCTTATTCCAAATTTCCTAATGCACCTGATATCACTGATGGTATAATATGCGCCGAACATGCTCAGGGTGGAGAGGATTCTTGTACGGTAATTAAGTTACAGAGTTACTACAAACTATACGGTATCTGAAGACACGTCAATTCGAATTAACATCAAATCGACGTCTTAAACATTAGAAATAATAGATAAACACAATTCAATAGTTTTGCCCACTTCTCACACCTCATTATGGTATTTAATCTAATTTCCTTCTAATTTTAGTTTTGCTCAAAATACATATAACATGTACATTATAAATTGGAGCATTTCAATACACAAGTCAATAGAAGATTATTACTGTATATAAGTATAATTTCAATACAATTCGATCGATATATTTCAGTATCTTTGATTAAAAATTTAACGATCCTTTCAGGCTGACCGCGGCGGACCACTGCTGATACAACATGAATTAACCTCGTATTTAATAGGTATTGTGTCTTATGCTTATAAGTGCGGCACAGCTGGGTATCCCAGCGTTTACACTAGGGTCACATCGTACCTTGACTTCATTCTCCAAGCGATGCAATAATATGATATTACTGTTCCATAAATATCATTGTGTAAAAAACGTAAAGTTGGATTTTCTTATTGTGGAGATAAGAAACAGCTCAAATTTACATTGTTTTGTACGTTACAAATTATAGGCTTAAAATGTACGAAATGTAACTTTGAAACGACACTAAATTTTTACGCACGATAAACCTCCACAACTTAGGTATGTAAAGATGATAAACGTATATTAATTCTATTAATTTGGTAATAATAAACCAACTTTCTGAGAAGTTCTGTAAATTTCGTTTCTGTTGTATCAAGAGAATAATGGAATATTCCACTTAGATCGTATACTTCTTGTATGTACATACAAAATTTTCCGGCTAATCTAAAACACTTCATAAGATAGAGAGCTTCTGGAAATTCGGACACAGAGAGTGCATAAAATACAAGATAAGTCTCGTGTCTTTCAAAATTATTTTTTATTCGCTAAAAACGTCCTGTGTACTCATGCAATCACATGCAACCTCGAAACTTCACTTATTTTTTATCACTTTCCAATTCAATACACTGTTTCTGCATTTTTGACTATATGTAAGAGAAATTTCCATTCAGCCAAAGGTGTACTTACAGATTATAGATTCCTATACGACTCTCGGTAAAAATTTATCCGCACTCCAGATAGTTAAAACTTCTGTCGACCGTATTGATCCATCTGCACTCTTCGTATGACGTCAATATCTGTTCAGTGCTGCTGCGTAGGTTACATTGTGTTACGTCAATTCGTTTGTGACCGTTGCGCGAGTAATGGCGCTTTGCAATGGTGATTTGCAGGAAAACAGTGCAGGATGCTGTGATTCGTTTCTTGTGGTCGGAGGTTATGTTTGATGCCTATATTTATCAAAGATTTAATGCACATTATGGAGAAAGTGTTTTGTCACGAAGTGTGTTTGAATGGGCACAAAAGTTCAAAGAAGATCGCACAAGTGTTATGAAAAAACAGCTGGACGCCCGTCCACATCCACGATGACAACATTGAACGTGCTCATGAACTTATGCTCTATGGAATAGACGAGTGACGCTGGATAATGTGGCAAATCATTTGCAAATCAGCCACGGCTCTGCTTATGCAATAGTGCACGACAGATTTGGGTGTTAAAAAGTTTGTGCGAGATGGATGCCGAAAAAGCTGATGAAAAGGTGAAGACGACGATGCATTCGTGGTTCGCAGCTCAGCCCAAAACATTTTTTAATGAGAAAATACGAAGGTCGTTCAGCAAATGGACAAAGTGTATACAGAAATTGAGTGATTATGTCAAAAAATGATGTATGTCTTTTTTGACAATTGCTTAAAATAAATTCTACACCGACAGAGCGGGTAACTTTTTACTCACCCTCGTAAGACACTTAAATTTCCAATCTATTATGATGAATAAAAGAGCTTATACTATTAAATCTAATTGTATTTTGTTGCATGAGAGTACACGTGTATGTGATGTACATTACCTTCATATCCCCTTGAACGCTTCAATATTGCGCATATATACTATATTTTGTACAGCTTCTATAAAATTTTGTATGTTTGTTTAGGCTGTTAATCTAGAGGCTGGAGTACAAAGAAGTGGCACAATGATGTGGGCTGATGACATTTATAATTATCAAGGAATCACCCCTACATTCGCTCAGGTATATATCGTTGACTATAATGTATTTAACATATATGATTGTTAGAATATTAATAATTAATTTTTAATTCTATCAGAATTTTAATGAAACTGTCCCTTGGGAAGGAAGAACTGATACCTTGATATCACGGTTTGTACATCCTATATGTACGACAAATTTTAGAACATTATATAACGAAGAACCAGATCGTCGTGGCCATGTGATGTGAATAAAAGGACTTGAATTTGATGATATTTTTATAATGTCAGATAACATAACTAAGTATCTTCACAGTAAGATAGGATGACATGGTTTACATGATCTTAATGTTGTTCACTTGAGTGATGATATTATAAGGAAAAGTGTAATATCACAGGTAGGATGATTCATAATTTAGAACTACTAACTCATGTATGTATTAAAAATTAAAGAAATATATTAAATTTTATAGGATATTTATGTTTAGTAACCAGTAATTCAGAGATTGGTATTCATGGTTACTATAACGAGGCTGTAGAAACGCACCCTTTCTTCTTTGCAAATGGTCCTGTATTTATGTCTAAGCCGAAACTGGAACCTCTGAATAATTTAGATTTATTCTTGTCATTTTCTAAAATACTTATCTACAGTATACCATAAGGAATGATACCGTATCACACCTAATCAAGTGCCTTAAGAAACATCAACAGGATATCACAGTAATCCCTTATCGACTGATATGTAAGTAAAAGTTATGTGTCATTGTTATACACAGTTATGTGTTAGTGTTATACACAGTTATTTATCATTTTCTATTAATTCAGTTGTAGCCACTACAATATCTATGACACCGGTAGTAATTATAAGAACAATAATGATGTTCTATAAGAGGAAATGATGATTAGGAACAAAAACTTACAGGTAAGTCAAAGTATATGTTATTTGCCATTTGAAAAGAAAGTTACTAACTTAGAATTTTTTGATAAATAATAATTGTGCAAAATATATTGGATTTCAAATTTGTCAAAAATTGAAATTTAAGAAGCATTGTAATAATATAACATTAATATTTTGATTTTTCAGGAGATATCATGCGGTGGATGGATAATATGTAAAAAATATTAAGCAGTATATGAATTTTCATATTGCGTAGAGATAACAAAATGAATTTTAAAAAATGTCGACATGGTAATAAGAAATAGCATCATGACAAAGAATATATAACCACAGTTTCATTTTTTATAAATAAAAATTTGTTGTTCCAGATTTTGAAATATAGTGAAACGTTTAATTAGTATCTTAATATCTTTAAATAATTATTATTTTAGAATCAATTGTAATTGTATCATACGTACTTTTGAATTCGTGCAAGAACATATGTAATTTTGAAGTAGTTATTATTAGGAAATTGTTAGACGCGAACAGTATGCGAAAAGTTAGTATGCAGCGTAATAATTATCAATCAAAACACAAGAATTAAATTCTTGAGGAAAAAATTTCCGGAATTTCTTATTTACACGATTATAAAGAAATCCATAATAAAAAGGAGCTGCTTTCTAATACTTCTCTTCCTTGTAATGCCTATGTTAATGATAACGAGGTTCGACTTTTTGTTTTTAGAGGGATACTGGAAAATTTGAAAGTACAGTACCATTGGGAAGAAAATCACGATATTGAAAACGATATTTGCAAGTAAATTTCCAAAACATCTGTTTTCAAATTTTCGCTTTCTATTTCACATTAAAAGAAAGGGCTGCCTTCTTTCTCTGCAAGACAAAACAAACATTCTGAATCTCGTATCAATGAATGATGTCAATAAGTTATTTTTCTTTTCAGATTGAACAATATTCCAGATTTATTCATAATTTCATACTACGCGAAGAATAGACTTTCATAGGTATATAAAGGAAATATTAAGTATAGGAAAACTCTTTTTCGTTGTAGGTGACATATGCTTCACGGTTGAACACGTGTATTTTTGAACACATATAAATGAAAAAGTACTCTTATGGAGAAAAAGAATTGATACCTTCGATTGACATTAGATAATGTATATAAACTTATGAACAATCACTATCAGTTTGTATTTTAGGTGCACACGCAGATTTGTTGGAGTTCTTATAAAATGTACATCCTGTACGAACGTTTTATTCTTCCAAATTTTACGATACTATGTCTCATATAATAACTATATGGATTAAACGTAATATAAATGATCCGAAAATAGACTCGAACGACATTAATTGTCTTTCTATTTATACCAATATCGAAAATACAAGTAAAGCTGGAGCAATAGTATGCAAGAATGGACTATTTATTATTTTAAAGCAAATCATAGCATATTCAGAATGCACAGTATTATCATGAAATGTAAATGAATCAGTTATAAACGAACGATTTTACTGTAAAATCATTGCCTCCTTTTTTTCATCTGAAATATAGCAGCAATGAGTACATTCTTTTAATATATAATAAAACGAGATATCTTTATAAAGTTACATATGTCATCACTGGTAACTGTTATCTCGTATGACACCAAATATACCGTTAGTATGGAATGATATTTTTATGAAGATATACTTTAATGATAGATTTTATGAATGAAACGTTATATAAGAAAAATTATCTCTTGTTATTCTATGAAGTGTAGTAGCTAATGAAGATTAATTTTACGAAGTATTAGAGCAAAAGAGAATTAAAAAATTAAAAAGATCTAAATAAGATTGTTCGTGTGGCTTAATTATCTCAATTCTGGTACACCACTTGTTACATTCTAACTAATTAGCGCTAAACAATAACTTGCAAATATTAAAGATATTAACACCTTAATATTAACACCTAAAGGTTTTCAGGAAATTTTATAATATTTGATTATTGTATATCTAGTCATTGATTGATAAAATTTCTTGTATAAGCATAGATCGAGGTTGACGTCATACGCAGATTGCATTACAGGTATCGTTTTAATTTATTTTATGGCTAGAATCATTTGAATATTATACGAATAATTATTTCCATTCGAACGATTAATAAATCACGTACCTATAAAAGATATATTATGAAAAAGACGTGACGAAACAAAAAAATATTGGAAATTCCGTTGTCATTAGATCAATTATTTTTGCAATGATTTTTATTTCCATGTAATTACATATGAAATGGGTAATTCATTAACATCTCCTCGAATCGAATATAATTCGTTACACTTCACAACGATTCAAATAATGGACGGGAAATATATAATAACTTTCCTGTCCTTGCGTTAAAATAGTACTGTACAAATCAGATGATACAGGAAATACCCAAAAAACCCAATTACATCCACATTGCATGACAGCACACTTGCAATGGATTTTTGTGATTTCAATGTCACAGACAATGACACAACTAATCAGAACACGTTCGAGGCTATAGACATTGAAATTACCGCGTGTTTAATACGTTTAAAGCATAAATCTAAATTTCACGCGATTATTTCTTTGTACATTGTGAAACTCTTAAATTATCTTAATCGAATAAATAATCCTAATGTAATAAAACATCTTGAAATAGACCTAGATATCTGAAACAGAAACTCGAAGGATAAGAAATCCTAAAAGGTACTAATCCTAAAATAACAAACTCCTAAATAATAAACAAGTGATAAAACCTGTTATAAATAATAAAGCTTACCTGGAATAATCAAATCCTAACTAATCGAAAATAAAATAAGGCAAGCAATTCTTAATCTTTCAAGTAATTTTTCCGAAAACACAGAAAGATAGAGAAATTAAAAAGACGCAGCACAAATTGCAGCACAATGAAAGTTTCAGAGCGATGAATACGATCGTATTAAACTAAATAATTTTCAAAAGTGAAATTACACTGAAACGTATATCGATGATATTTGTCATTTCTACGATCTGTTTCGCTTGATCGTGCTTCTTTTCTGATGTAAATTCAATTTATAATACGAACTAAGTTTCCTTTATTATTATTAGTCCTGCGTCTTTTTAATTCGTCACTTCTTTTATTTCAGAACAATGACGGGCTCCAAGATGCTGTTCGGATGTTTGGCGTTAATTGCTTTTCTGCATCCATTAGTTCACGTTTGTACTTCGAGTAGTACAGCTCAAGGTTTGTACTTCGAGTTGTCTTTTTCCATGCACTTCAAATTCCAATACGATCTGGTCACGTGGCCTTCGTACAATTTCGAAATTTTACCTGTTTGGTAATCGTCAATGAAAAAAGAAGTTATGCGTGACCTCAACACATTGAAACAATTTTTATGATTTTTTATTTGCCGGTTGGTCAGCAAGTTAATGGAAAAATTTCACTTAACTATTCGCGTTAATTTCTTCGGTTTAACTTTTGGGAAATGCTTCGTTAGCTTCGGGAATATTCCAACGATTCGTTTTACGTACAAAATAAGCATGATAAGTATTACATAACGGTAATGTAATATCGGAATATATTAAAGGTGTAATTTTGTCCGATTAATTATAATTTATTAATAATGGATTGAAAATACAGATATTAGTTAGACAGAGAAACGATGTTTGATTAACAGGAAAACTAAATGCAACGCTCGTATTTACAACAAATAACTTGACAACTATTTGGTAACTCTCTCTCTCTCTCTCTCTCTCTCACACTAGCAACTCTAACACTCGACAACGCTCGCAACTCAATTCTAACGACTCTATGCTTCGACGTCTCGATCAACTCTGATTCTCGCAACACGCACACTTTTCGATTCGCCTTGAATAGCGAAACCGTCCTTCTTCTAACGTTGTCTATTGTTTCCCTCATACCTATGTAAGAACTACCAACTACGTGCCTTTAGTCACGTAGGCACTTTTAAATGTAAACGAACCACAGAAACACGACGTACACGGTTTTTCTATTTTCAGCCGATCTCCAATCAAAGCTATTCTACGATATTACAATCGGCCTTTCCTGACAATCACATCTGCCCTCAGATGTGCTCATCATCGCCGCTCGCACTTACATCACTATCGTCAGCATTCCACCATTTCATGTGATCGAATGCCGTGGAAGTTGTACGTGGCCCTTCGTGCTCCCCCTCTCGCTGCACTATGTATCGGTCATTTCGCAGGAGTTTTATCACCCGATACGGTCCAAGAAACTTCGGATGCAGCTTTAGCCCGGGACCCCTCTGCATCCTCTCGATTGCCACTAGATCTCCCGTCCTGTATGCTGTCGCCTTCTTGCGTCTCCTGTTATACGCCCGCTTGTTTCGGATTTGGATCTCCTCAATCCGTATCTTTGCGTCCGCACGCAGCTGATCTCGTTCCTCTTGAAACACCGCGGCCTATTCGTCCTCGATGCTACTGCTCCTCTTTCGCTCTTCCTCTATCTTCCTCTCCGTTCTTTGTTTACCCATTTCACTCTTGTCAGGGGCTTTGATCGTCGTGGCAGCATCGTGACATTTTCGTAGGCTCGGTTCGTACATGGAAGACGTTAACAACTTACCATCTACCGAGACTATGATCTCTTCTTTTTCGAAGGTCTTCACGTTCATCGTGTCCTCGACAATCCCATCGTCGTCCTCGTCATCCACATCCTCTGTATATCGAATCTTCGTATCGATATTATTGGAGGGATTCCGCACGTGCGACTTCCCTTGTCTTTTCGTTCGCCTTGCATTCACTCTCTTCGAGTCTATCCGAAAACTTGAAACAACCCTCACACCCGCAACGCTATCCTTCTCAGTAAATTCGCAAATATCATCAACAACATCCTGCTGCTGTTGTTTAGCCAGATTCTTCCTCCTCGTGATGTTCGCTAAGTCCTCCTGCTGGCCGCAAGAATCCGACGAGGACACCATCTCGTGGTCCACTTTACCAATCACCACGTGTCTTGCCACTATTCTCCGTTCCTCCGACACTTGCTGCACAGCTGCCCGATACTTCTTCAAAACTTCTGCTAACTCTTCTTTATTTTCTTCCAATTGCGACAGTAGCTCAGTTCGTTCGCGACTAGCTACATTAACACGATCTTCTGCTTCGGAACGTTGCCGCAGTACTTCCTGCAACGAAGCCTGCGTCTCATTCGGTTCTTGCTCCAGTGCCTGTTTCGCTTTAACTGCAACTGCTCTAGCGCATTCTGCATCTTCTAACTGGTTCTTCAGCTGTCGTAAAGCTGCTTTACCCGTCGAGTCACCTTTCGATCTCTCCAGCATCGTTTGAGCGTCTCTTAGCAATGCTTTGGTTCTCTTCAAATCTCTTTTTAGCCTATGTTGCATGTCCTTAACGTGTGACAAATCTATCTCACTCGCCTGTGTCTCTACATCTATCTTGAGGACTTCCGGACACTCATCGGGATTTTCGTCCTTTATTCTACTAATAAAAGATTCTCCCCCTTTTATACTTATTTCAACAGTGTCCAAAAAGTCTGCGCCAATAATAAGCGAATGTTGCATCACTGTGTCTCGAACTACGTGTATGGTTATACAGTACGACTCATTGTCTATAATAATGTTCGTCGAAAATTTCCCGAGCGTAAAATTCCTTCCGGAACCGACACCGCCAAATCCAACGATTTCCCGACTTAATCTGGACGCTCCGATTTTCACATGCTGATCTGCTCGCATTAGAGTCAGCTCACTACCGGTGTCTATCAACGCGCTCAATTCGAAATTTTCCATCTTAACATCCTTACCACGCCTTGTTTGTAACGACCGAAACACGCTGTAAACTTTTTTTGAGGGCTCACCCAAATTGTCGCAACTTGATGCGATGTGTCCGTACTCCCTACATTTGAAGCATTTAGGTCCTCTCGACTTGCTCGGACACTCCGCACACACGTGCTCCGCATCACCGCAATTGTAGCATCGCGCCTTCCTCGCATCTCCAGATCGACCGGGTTCCTTGTTCCTCTCGGTTTCGGACAGCTTCGCCACCGGCTTTACCCTGCTACTCTTCGGCTCCTCAAATTTCGTCCTCATCTCCATATCTCTTTTTATCGCTTCGTAGCGCCTGAAACGCTCTTTTAATTGCTCGATATTCCTGGCTCCGTATAGCACAGTCTTGTTCGCGACCTCGTCGGGAATGCCTTGAATAATGTAGTCTATCAAGGATTGCGTATCAACCCTTCCTTGTTTTGCAATCCCGCACATGTGATACATATATTGTTGCAGACTCTCATCTGCTTTCTTCTTTCTATGGGATAACTCGCCATGTATCTGTTGGTCGCTTACTACATTTTCAAACTCATTCCTCAACGCCTCTTTTAGCTTTGCCCAGAACTTCGCGCATCGCTCTTGTCGTACGAAGGCCTGAGCGGAGCCTGCGAGTAATTTCTTAGCATAGGCCACCATGTGGGCGTCTGACCAACCCCACACTTCTACCATTTCCTCGAAGTCTTCCACCCACTGATTTACACTCAGCAGATCATCCCCGCTGAATTTCTCTAATGAGTCTTCCACGTCTTTAAGACTCAACATCGAACCGACGCATACCTTCTGGTGATACTCATCGCGGTCCTGATACACCGCTCGCGTGCCTCTCCTGTATTCTCGCGCGCCTTGTTTATCGTCCTCCCCTTCACTTTCGTCGGAGCTCTCTTCTTCCGACGATACATCGTCTCCTTCTAGGGCCGCCTGTAGCCGCGCGCGTAGTTCGGATTTTCTTCCCGTTACCTTCAACCCCAAGCTAACGAGACGCGCTCTCAGCTCTTTCGTCCTCAGCTTCTCAAGGTCTTCCTCTCCCTCTTGACTGCGTTCGGCTCTCTGCTTGCTTCTTAGATCTCGCTGGTTTGTTGGTTCTTCGCCACGCTTCGAATCCTTAGGAGTAGATCGACCAGGTTTGCACGCTCTGTTCAACCTGGCAACCAGCACTGATCTCGCACCGGATATAGGCAGATTCATCTGTGCGAGCTTACTCCTCAGCTCCTCCAGCGTCAAATTCTCTTCACCCGACAATCGTTCGTCTTCAACGTTTGCCATTTTATTCTATTCTTTTCTACTCCCGCACAAATAGCTCCGTTCAATCGTATCGTTTCTCTGTCTTATTCAATCCCGGACGAGCCCCCACTTGTAATATCGGAATATATTAATAATGGATTGAAAATACAGATATTAGTTAGACAGAGAAACGATGTTTGATTAACAGGAAAACTAAATGCAACGCTCGTATTTACAACAAATAACTTGACAACTATTTGGTAACTCTCTCTCTCTCTCTCTCTCTCTCTCTCTCACTAGCAACTCTAACACTCGACAACACTCGCAACTCAATTCTAACGACTCTATGCTTCGACGTCTCGATCAACTCTGATTCTCGCAACACGCACACTTTTCGATTCGCCTTGGATAGCGAAACCGTCCTTCTTCTAACGCGTTTTTAAAACGCGATGGCGCTATCACTTTCTAAAAGCGTCGTCTTTACATTTCCGATGGCCACGGGCACATCCGACTGCCAGATATACAATGTATTATAAGAGTATCATTACCATACTTTTCATGAAAAGAGCAATTTTTCTTGATAACTATACTCTGTAACATAGATTGAAGTCGCTGATTTGATCCCTCTGATATCGTTGTCTTATGAGAGTCTCGCCTGGTCTTGATTGGTTCTGTTGACTCTTATCGTTGTGAAAAATCGATTCGTTGTGTACCTTTTTTGTATAGAGAATTATTTTGTGGTAGAATATAATGTTGTAATATTTGTGGTCTTTACTTTACTAATTTTGTCACTGAGCCGCTCTTTGGTTCGTTGAGCGATTCATATTCCGCATATATTCCGTACTTGCTTCGCTTGGTACTTTTATAATTTTCGCACTTACAATAAAAAATTTAATTCTTAACAGATTAAAGATTTAACTTCTTGCTTTATAGTGTACCATAATTTTTTTTTTTCTTTTTTTTTGTATAGGTTATGTGATCCATAGTTTGAGTAAGTAGTACATATATATATATATATATATATATATATATATATATATATATATTTACGTGACAAGCTTTCATTTCAATCTATATTTAAGATTAATATTTTATCAGTTTCTGTTCGTAACAACATCGAAGTAGTCAATAAGTTTGAAGAGTATAATTAAGGAAGTTATGAAGCAAGAGGTTAAGAACAAATTCTTAAAGAGGTTATGTACAACTCAGTAGTACTGCTTTACATTACTTTGCGAATTACTTTTCAAGCATAAAAATAGTTTAACAGCCACTTATAGTTACTTCCTTACCATTACATTCATTAAATTCGTTTGATTTTGTAAACAAAATAACCACGCTGACCAGTCTCTTATTTAAAATAGAATTATTTTGTCATATATCCAACAGTTTACTTTCTCTTCGCTTTGTCTCGTATTACGACTTTATAACGGTGTTTCTTTAAACTTTAAACGATCGTAATAAATGTATTTACGGACGATGACTGATATCTGATCTGTGTTAAAGTTTCAACTAATTAGTGCCCCGTTACTTTGGACGTTATGAAATGTTGTATAACCAAAGACTTATCTTCTCTTTTGGTAGTTGCATAAGAGAAGACTGAGCCATTGAAACGCTCGAATAGATTAGCTGATTCGCTTAACGTATTTTTACTTCCGACGAGCTAAACACAAGCGCAGAAAGCACATAAGGAATAATACAGAAACGTCAAACGTATACAGAAATATATTTCGTAAAAGCATTAGTACGTAACATGTCTTTATAATTCTATTTATGTATAGTAAAATGGCTTGTGTCCATTTTCATGAATTATAACTGACATTTCAAAGCATTCATGTAGATATGTAATTCTCGTTAATTAATAATTTAACAATGCGTCATGAAACGTATCATTTTCGTTTCTTCCTTTGTTTCGTTATACACAGGAACGAATTTGTAAATAAAGATGTATAATCAACGATAACATATGACAGCGAGTATAATAACTGTCAGCAAAGGAAGAGGTCGGTAAAATGATTGTGGTTGATTTTAGTGTATCGGTAAATAAGCTTTGACAGACGTTGCCGGGGGACTCGGTGTCGGTGAAACCGCGTCGATGAAATGATTGTCAGTAATTTAAAGATAACCCAATTTATTGATCTGTCTCCCCTTCATGGCGTTGTACGTCTCTCTATAAAACATATTCTACCTCGGAGGGCTGAAAAATTTAACTTGGTCTCACTGGACTGTAAGTAAGAAAATTGAAATGCAAAATCCACGTGTGAGCGCAACGGTTTAGATGGAAAGTTCGATAGGACAATTATGTATATTAGCCTGAAAGAAAGCTCGTGGCTTCGCACGCAACACGTAATTTCCCTCGCTGAAATAATCCTATTACAACGATACGATTTAAAATTTTCCTTAACAGACCTCGCAATGCAATTCTTCATCTACAATTTTTTATTCGGCCTGAAACAAGAGACTTTCGAAGCCTTATAGAGTCTCGCGAATCTAAAAGTCAGGTTTCAACGTATTTTCGCGTCTTATTCTATAATACTGAAGACATTAAAGGTGTTAACGATTACTGTCTCGCTATGTACGTACATCAAACGAGTACTTACGTAAGAGACGAATGGAAATGGAAACAGCCGAGAATAATTGAAGATAATTTGAATACGTTCCAGGCTATAATACAATTTCTCGTGAACCGTAATTGATTCGCAGAAGGGAATTGCTGCTTCTCACGACTAGCAAAGTGTTTCGCGAAAAAAAAAAAAAAGAAAAATGGTATCGGAAGGATAGGAAAAAAGCGGTGGCCTACATCAAGCAATCTTCATGCCGATAATGCATTTATTATTCAGTTCGTTCATTTTCTATCGCGTAACAGACACTGGGATAACTGACAGAACGAGCGTATAAATCTTGCATCTCTCAACCTGACTTCTCCCAATTCGTATACTTCCATCCTTCGTATAAGTGACAATGAATCAGAAGAGTTTCATAGCAATATTGAACAACATACAGTCAACTACAACACCATTAGATACATCCACCATACAGTCAACTACAACACCATTAGATAACAGCAATACAATAGATTATAATTTTCTACGTGTCATTGATTCATCGTCATCATTTTCCATTTTTTTAGCATATGTAAAAACGTATCTGACGTAATCTTACCTCGCTCTTTGAGTACAAAAATCCATTCAAATGAAACAAAGGGAAAATAAATAAGAAAACAAACACTCACATACGAATCTTCATTACATAACTGTATGTACTCCTCGAGGTATAATTACTCAGACACGTTACAGCGTACCTTCTTCGTTCCCTGATGGCTGATGTTGATCGTTGACGTTTATAATGAAAGAATTTCGTCAACGGCGCCATCTGGATCCTTGTTGAAAAATTAAAATAGCCGCAACAGCACCATTAAGCTCATCACCCAGAGTAGCGTTTGTTCGTGAGTCGTGGAGGAATTATTATCATCAACGACATAAATTTTACCAGTTCCGGTAATGTTCTTTATATGGTCCAGGCACTCGAACTCGCAACATCGCTCTCCAACACGGAATTTCTTGCATGTCTGTAGTAAAAAGAAATCGATCAATTGTACAGATCAATCGTCACTCGACTGCTCGAGAATTCAGATCATCCAGAGAATAGAATAGAGACGTGGAAAAATGTAGTGCGATCATCGCAGTGGGAGGAAATAGGGGGATAGGGACCAAATGAATGAACGAGATGTTAAGGACAACTGACGATAAGTTCTTCTTTTGTCGAGAATTGCATGTTTGTGAATGGTTTGTGGGTGGTTAGGTGGAGAGAATTGAAGAGTTTGGAGGTGACTGGAAGAGTGTTTTGGGCAAGGTAGATTGCAGAATGGTTGCGGTAGCATTGTGTTAATTATGGGTTTGTACATGTAATCTTTGTATGTATCACTACATACAACCTAACGTATATTTTTAATAATACATCAGAGTTTTAGTTATTTCATAGCTATGAATTTTATACTCTATAATCTTGACGTTTTATTTCACAGAAGCGTTTGAATATCCATAAAAATTAAATGAACCAATGTATTCATTATCTTATAGAGAAGATATATTATTTTTAATTATGTTCCAATTATTTATCATGATCCTGATTTCCTTATTCTGAAAATTTGAAAGGAAGTTTTGTAGTTTGATACTTTCAGCGACAAAGGGTCAATATTGCTTTAGTATATTTCGTCACATATACATGTATATCTATATGTCGGAGATGAAAGGACACCGAAACCTTTGGATAGCCCCGCAACATTGCAATCTAAAGTCTACTATAACTGTAACTAAACTATTGTAGTTATTCAATCCGATTGTAATTGTTCGAGATTAGTGACGGTGAGCTTTGGCTCGAGGTGACAGTCTGTCGCCCAACGTAGCCGCGGTCAAGGGATGAACGCTTTGCCTAACAAAGGTATGGAGTAATTCTATAGCTCTCCTTAAAAGAAGTATTCGTGGCGACACGCGACAGTAAACATTCCAACGGTTTCTGTCCCGTGGCTCGCCACACGCAGACCCTATTCTTCGAGTAAGATGATTGCCAGATGTCGATGCGTCTCCGCAGTACATGTTCGGCTAGCCCGAGGGCCCGTTATAAATCTTAAGGTTTAGTTAACTAAAGTCCTTCAAACAGACAAACAGTCTTTGTCCCAACTACGGGAAGATAGGGGAGACATATTTTTCAACGAGCGGCGTCTCCCACTAGCAACTTTCCCTCGAGGGCGGCTAGCATCTTTTTCTAACCACCGATATGGAGATTGACCAATTAGCAGCAACGTCAATTTCCCTTACTTCCTAAACGAAGGCTTTCCTCGACGAATCCGATGATCTCGTGTCCTTAGACACACCCCATTATAGTTTTCCTCTGTGGCATCATCGGGACGGGACGGGCATTCTTTTACGCGCTCCCGTCGACCAAAGAGTAACGTCTTTGCGCTCAGCAATTATTTTTACGAGTCAGACTTAGATTCAGCGAGAACGCCCATCTGTCATCCCGTTGGCCGCGGATTCGTTATTGAACCGGAGACCACTGTCACTAGTGTCGCGGACGTCTCACCGCCGTGGTAGATTGTCAAACCTGTGTTATTCATACCTGTGTCAATAAATCGTATCTTCGTTACACCGCAACGATGGCTACCTTCAATGAAGACTCCTCAAACACCGACAACCCTATCCCCAATGTCATTCCGACATATATATCCACCGAAAATGCGCTCTTGTAGACAAACGCTCGATTCGCGTCATAGCTTTTAAAGCTTGTCGCATCTCAATCCGTTGGAAAAAGTTTTTCCTGTAGCATATTTTATTTTTACGAACCAACAAGGTCTTTGTTTATTTCCTTCTTTTTTTTGCTCCAATTCCCCCATTGTTTTTTCAAGGATAGTATTTCAGAGCCATTAGTCAAGTTCATTGTAACAATAAACGTACGTTTCGGAAACATTTTGTGCTGTGAAACAGAATACACTAAAGTTTGAAGGTCACATCGATTTTCGAAAGTTTATAAATGGAGGTGTATGACAGTATCACCAGCTGTTGCTGTCCAAGTAACTCCAACATCGAAATACTACAACGATTCCAATCGAAAACGCTAAGAGCCTTAATAGACGCACCTTGGTATGTTACCAACGAAACCATCCATCGCGACCTCAAGATATCTACAGTCAAAGAGGAAATAGCAAAATATAGCGACAGATATAGCAAAAGAGTCAAGAAACACCGAAACCCCCTAATCACTGGACTACTCGATACGACGGACCAGATTCGATTTCTTTTTACTACAGACATGCAAGAAATTCCGTCTTGGAAAGCGATGTTGCGATTTCGAATGCCTGGACCATATAAAGAACATTACCGGAACTGGTAAAATTTATGTCGTTGATGATAATAATTCCTCCACGACTCATGAACAAACGCTACTCTGGGCGATGAGCTTAATGGTGCTGTTGCGGCTATTTTAATTTTTCAACAGGGATCCAGATGGCGCCGTTGACGAAATTCTTTCATTATAAACGTCAACGATCAACATCAGCCATCAGGGAACGAAGAAGGTACGCTGTAACGTGTCTGAGTAATTATACCTCGAGGAGTACATACAGTTATGTAATGAAGATTCGTATGTGAGTGTTTGTTTTCTTATTTATTTTCCCTTTGTTTCATTTGAATGGATTTTTGTACTCAAAGAGCGAGGTAAGATTACGTCAGATACGTTTTTACATATGCTAAAAAAATGGAAAATGATGACGATGAATCAATGACACGTAGAAAATTATAATCTATTGTATTGCTGTTATCTAATGGTGTTGTAGTTGACTGTATGGTGGATGTATCTAATGGTGTTGTAGTTGACTGTATGTTGTTCAATATTGCTATGAAACTCTTGTGATTCATTGTCACTTATACGAAGGATGGAAGTATACGAAATTGATAAAATTATTAATAATATTTACGAAGAGAAAGTAAACTGTTGGATATATGACAAAATAATTCTATTTTAAATAAGAGACTGGTCAGCGTGGTTATTTTGTTTACAAAATCAAACGAATTTAATGAATATAATGGTAAGGAAGTAACTATAAGTGGCTGTTAAACTATTTTTATGCTTGAAAAGTAATTCGCAAAGTAATGTAAAGCAGTACTACTGAGTTGTACATAACCTCTTTAAGAATTTGTTCTTAACCTCTTGCTTCATAACTTCCTTAATTATACTCTTCAAACTTATTGACTACTTCGATGTTGTTACGAACAGAAACTGATAAAATATTAATCTTAAATATAGATTGAAATGAAAGCTTGTCACGTAATATATATATATATATATATATATATATATATATATATATATATATATATATATATGTACTACTTACTCAAACTATGGATCACATAACCTATACAAAAGAAAGAAAAAAAAAAATTATTGTACACTATAAAGCAAGAGGTTAAATCTTTAATCTGTTAAGAATTAAATTTTTTATTGTAATTGCGAAAATTATAAAAGTACCAAGCGAAGCAAGTACGGAATATAGGGATATAGGAAGCGATGGGGAACAGCAAGTAACTCCAACATCGAAATACTACAACGATTCCAATCGAAAACGCTAAGAGCCTTAATAGACGCACCTTGGTATGTTACCAACGAAACCATCCATCGCGACCTCAAGATACCTACAGTCAAAGAGGAAATAGCAAAATATAGCGGCAGATATAGCAAAAGAGTCAAGAAACACCGAAACCCCCTAATCACTGGACTACTCGATACGACGGACCAGATTCGCAGGCTGAAGAGGCACTACCCGCTAGACCTAAACGTTAGATTCATTTAATTATCCAAATTAAGTATATCCACTTACTTATAATACTTATAAATTATACCTATCTATAATAAGTATTAACTTATTGTAAATAAACAGCCATGTCACTGCGCCACGCCAGAAAAATTACTGAAAATTCTCAACGCGAGAATTGATTGTATTCCAACAAATAAATAAAAAAAAAAAGCTGTTGCTGTCCCCAAGCGCCAAAATACGTTCTGACTACTATTTTATGCATCTCACAGAAGTATGTCTTCATTCATCATCTCCCATGTCATCCACCAACGTGTTCTTAACATGTTATCTCCTAGTAAAATATTGATGTTGAGTCAGATATCCAATTGAATAATCTTTTCGGTGTCTACTATAAGACATTTAAAACCAAGGCTCGTACACACGTGTGCTTATACGTCAGATGTAATACTTAACACGAAACCTGCTTATATTAATATTAAATTTATGCATAGTAGGATGTTCGACCTTTGTAAAAATGAAATTATAATACATACAGTTTCACCGTGGAAAAGTGAATCTTTCTAGCATGTCCACGCAAATGCAGGGGAGGGGAGGACTGTGCATGCACCAAACAACTTTACGTTCGTAATTTTTCACACAAATGTACAACTGTAGGGAAATAATTATCTCTGATTTTTCGGATGTTAGGAATCGACAATATCGCATAACGGAATGCTGTGTTCTACGTATTCTATTTTTGTTACGAAAGTGGTACAAACGAAGTCCACATAAGAATAGTACAACAAAATCGGTTGAGGTTAGGTTATCGTGCAGATATCGCGGCTTTTGCATTGGAAATCACGCAACTGCCAGTCTCGTCGTTCCTTGTAAACGAAAGAAAGGTATTGTAATCGGTCGGAATTAACATAAAACTCGTCGCATGCGACCATATGGCCTGAATGTTGAATAAACGAGAGTAGAGCGCGAGCTATGTGATTCTAACCGTTTAGGCGGAAACTAATGATTGTAACCAGAACCGAGATATATGCCAATATTACTTTGCTCGACAAAGCGTATAAGATGAGGAGAGAATCGCGATAAGGTAGAACAAGAGACAGATATTCTCTACGTAAAGCAAGTCTGTCAACTAGATTGAAATCCTATAGCTATAACTACAGTGAATCCATATTCTGGTCAATTGTCTTTTCACAAATGAAGCTTCTGAAGAACGGAATTGATACAATAACTACTGTTCATTCATAACTACTGTTGTAAAAATCTATATATTTGTCTATCTATATCTATATATATCGATCTATATATATTTGTCAGAATGTCATTTTATCAAAAAACCCATCCTCTGTGTTACGCCGGGCCTCTCTGCCTGGCCCAGGTCACACACCGCGGGCCAGACGGACACCAGATGTCCGCCTTTCCGTACGGCGTACCCTCAATATCCTTAAGCACCCGTCATAAACCCGAGTCACTTGCCTGCTAAGGTCCTTCAAAACAAACAAACATCTGTGTCCGAAGAATTTCTAAAGACTATTGTCTACTACGGCGGGACAAGGGAAAGTTAGTTTTCTCACGTGCGCTGCAACTTTCCTCCCACTAACCACTTTCTCTCGAGGGCGGTTAAGACCCTTCGGTTAACCAATTAACAGCGAAACCTGTTTCCCTCACTCTCTTAACTAACATCGGCACCAACAAATCCGATGGTCCCGTGCGCTAGACACACCCATCCTTAGCTTTCCTCCGACACAGCATCGTCACTCAACTTCACTTCTTCTACATCGTTCAAAAGTCAACTACTAAGTATACGCTAATGCCCAGCGGGGCAGTCTAAGCATAACGCGAGAGTCGGTCTCGGTATTGTCGAGCATACATTTCCTCTCCTAAATATCTCATAGTGCTACGTCCACTAATACACTGAATCCACTTATAAGAGCCCTGCTCTAACGCACATATCTATCTTAGCTTCGTGCGACAAGTTGTTAATTACTTATTTCTCTCCGTCAGTGTAATCTAAGTGCTGGAAACATATAATTTATAATTCTGTGAATCACAGGGTTATACAACCTCAATCACCCTTATTATCTCAACGGAAATCAGGGGATCGATCAACTCGTGGTGTCGATTGTTATAATCGTAACGGGGATTTACGACCCCCGTTGACGTCTCTCCTTGCGATTACGTCTCCCCGCGATTGGTCGAAGAAACACTCTGTAATCATAGTTTAACGAAGCATAATTAATAGAAGAGGTAGAGCGTTAAGTGGAGATGATTTAATCACAGTTAAGTAGATAAATCTCTATATTAGTCTCTTTAATTAAAATGTCCTACGTTTTATTTGCGTCATTTTTTTTCTTCATCCAATTTAAAATGTTTAAATAACAATAGCCTATACAATATAATTTTATGTAAAAAAATTGATTATACCATGTTTATTACAGATATTTAACATTTTTGTGTACATACAAAATTTAAATTATACCTCGCTTGAGAACAAAAATTGTATTTGTTTTCCTAACATGTACTAATAATTATTGATCAAACTAGAAAAAGCTGGAGGAGATTACTTAGGAAGATTACTTAGCATCTTATATTCCTGGCAAGAGAAAATGAAAAATTCGTTTCTTCTCTTTGCTTCCCTGTTCCTTCTTTCCTCCTTTTTCCATTTTTACATCGCTTTGTTTTACATCGCAATTTACATTTATTTGTAAAGTTTGAATCTCCTCGATATTGAAGATGTTGAAGCTGCAAGTATGTATTTCATTTTAATCCATTCGAGACCGAGATTTAATTGTAAGACGATACCTAGGTGTCGGTACGATCTGAATGTTTAGTTGGAATGATTCTGTGTTTTACTCTCTCCAGGGTATCCTTTTCATACTTTGATTTTAAATCGATGACAATCTTAAATAGTATGCCTCATATTTTTAAAATATAAAATTATATACTATGTTATTCTATAATGTATTATGTACAGTTATATATATATATATATAATATATTGAAATATTCAATATTCTATATTGAAAAAAATATGAAATTAACATGATATATACATTACTACATAAGTTATATATAAAATATGTATATTATACCCTTGCCTACTGACTGATATGAATTTCTTTCGGTCTCGAATACGTTAAAAGAGAGCGCAAAGAAGTCGAAATTACTTATTGTAATTAGTAAAACGACCTGAGAGGCAGACAGATACAAGAAAGAAGGAATATTATATTAGCGGCATTATCATGTTTTTGCTCTCTTTAAGTCTTTCATCGAGACAGACAATCTACAGGTATTAATCGACCAATTTCTCCAAGCTGATAACTTCGAATTGATGTTTATATATAAGAAGTGTTATGTGTTAATCTGTCTAAATGTTTAAAAGGTGTTATAAATTAAATGTTGTTAAACGATACGTAATTGCCTTCTGATCGTAAATTTTACTATCAAGGGGTGTTTTATGTATGCGTAATCATTGTGAATTATAACAATTTATGTGATCGATATTAAAGGTGTTTAAAAGCATGTATTTTTTTCTATATTATTATTCTCCTATATTATTATCCTATATTATTATAGCATTCCTATATTATTATAATATCCAATTACATGTTGATACACAAGATATACAGATTATTATTTATAACGTTTTGGTTTTCTTAATTGAGTCATTCATTTAGTACAAATGATAAGAAATTAGTAATAATTCACAAAAAAAGGATATGGTAGTAGAAATATTATAAAAAAACATTTTCTCTTTTAGTGTAGAGTTACTCCTTCTTACAGACAGTGTCGTACAAATCTGTACGTCTCTGAGAAAATGTAGGTATCTGAGCCCTTACTTCCTCAACAACTTTTACATCTGATAGAAAAAAGAAACATACGAAGTAATAAGTAATGCTTACTAATAAATTCAACAAATACAGAGGAAGATGGCTAAATCGATAAATTAACGAGACTAAAAATTAATTACATCATGGATCTCTCGCTTTTAATTTTAAGCTGTAAATTACCGATATCGGTGACTGCCATATTCTCTTGAGTTTCCAAATCGTAAAGAATCTTTCCCCAGGGATTGGTCAACTGTGTATGTCCCCATGCGACGTAACTTGCTTAAGGAACACGAGCCGGTGATATGCAGGCAACGTATAATTGATTATCATTCGCTCTGGAACGCTGAAGTAAAGACCAGTGTAATGGTCCAGTGGTCATATTGAATGCCGCTGGATATATCAGCATTTGGCAACCTAACCCAGAGAAGCAGGAAATATGAAGCCACCGAATACCAATTAACTTCGTAGTTGCACGGTTCACATTCCATCATTTCTGAATATGCGAGGACAGTCCTCTTATTGTGCTTTTAATTCTTTTATTTGTTTCATTTTCAGCAAATATACTGGTTTTTTAAATTAAGCTTCTTTTTATACAGAGTTACAGATTATATTAATTTTATATAGAATATATTTAAGAAAGATATTTAATTTTTTGCTAGTTAAGTATTGATCGGTTAAGTTACTGTACCTTTGTTCCGATAAATGCGTGCCATTTCCTCGAATCTAATATCATAGCAAATGCCAATACCTATTTTGCAGCCCTTCACATCGAACGTCGTTAGGGAGTTACCAGGACTGAGTGAATCACTCTCTCGAAAAGTAATCTTATTAGGAATGTCGATGTCGAATAGATGTACCTAATAACATAAAAATGTGGTAGCTAATTCTATTGCTGCAACTTTTGTAATTTAATATCAAAGTTACCAACTCCTAAACTTTAATTATTTTTTATTTAATAACTGACAGCGTTTTTATCACTTTCTTTTATTAAAAAATCTTATCATTTAATAATGTTTAAAAAGGAGAAAAAATAAGTATTTTCGTATGTGAAAAATTTATACAACAACAAACACATTACAACAAAAATGGGCGTTTCCCGTATCATAACGTATTTTATAAACCGTAAATTATAGAATTGGTTATAGTATACGTATGTACATATGTATATTCCTAAATTATTCCTAGATAGAGTCACTTTCTTCACCCCAATATTTTCAACTTCAAAGCCATAAAGGAATATATTACTTACCTTTCGGTGTCTTGCTATCAAAGTTCCATCGGGACCCCAAATAGTACAGGTATTGTACAATTTATCGCCCTCTATTTCAGGCATCGTACCACCAACTACATAGATGTTGTTTTCTTTAGCTGCGTTCGATGAAGCAACGCTCGTTTCACCATCAGGAATACTCTCGGCGTATTTTGGAAAGTACTCTGCATTGCAATATTTCAATTAATGAAAAATAACTGTCTTTTGTTCCAACCATAAATTAAATTGAAATGTTTGTCAGTTTTTTATTTTCTAAATTATCAAAATAACTAAGTTTTATATTTCGACTTAATTAAATATGCAATTACTTAGCTAATAGTATATATAATAAATTGTTTCTACAGGTTCAAAATGAAAAATGAATATTTAGAAATACTTAATTACGACAATGCTATTTGTGTTAGCATCAGTGGCTTGTTACTCAACGACTTTGCTAGTACTTTTTGAAACATAAAGTTAGTTTTCAATTAACACTTATACTAGAGGCGGAATTATAAATGCAAAATAATTGATAATACTAATTTATAAGTACCTAATTATTAGTATCTTAAAAAATATATTTATACAAAAATCACGATAATCATGAAAATGGGGAAATCCTATATTCTCGACTCAATTCACAATTTATTTTGTATATTAATTAGATTCCGCGCTCATCAGTACGTACTCACTGGCGACATCGAGAAAATGTATCGGCAATTCCTCGTACGACCAGAGGATCGGAAATATCAAAGGATATTATGGCGCAGCGCGAGTGGAGAAACAGAAACATATGAGCTTAACACCGTAATACTCTTATCATAGAAATAGAAGCAGTCCTCAATTCCCGCCCGCTAACTTCTATCTCCACCGATCCAAATGATCTCCTAGCCCTCACTCCCGGACATTTCCTCATTGGCGATTCATTAATGTGCTTACGTGATCGAGATTTCAGGGACATTCCATCGAACCGACTCTCCAAATGGCAGCATATCCAACAGCTTAAACAACATTTTTGGAACCGCTGGCATAAGGAGTATTTGAACGAGCTAACCAACCGCAATAAATGGAGCAAGGGTGGACACAGCATCCAAAAGGGCACAATCGTCATCCTCAGAGAGGACAACGTTCCCTCCATGCATTGGCCTCTGGGCCGAGTTATCAAGGTTCATCCAGGCGCCGATGGTGTCATCCGGACAGCTACAGTTCAGACGGCAAAGAGCATTTTGGATCGGGGCGTCAAAAGGCTTGTCCCACTGCCAATTCAACCCGATCTCGAGAAACCCGAACAACTAGCCACCGAGACGAAATAAGATGGGAACTTCAACCACACCTCGCTAGTTTGATCGGTACCCTCTCAACGGGGGGAGAATGTTACGCCATGCGGCTTACCATAGGTCATATTCTTAACTATCGATCGCGGCACTATAATGTCGCAGACGGATCGTCGCGTCTGCCCGGCAAACAAACATTATAGTGGCAAGCGCATGGTTCATTAAGCAGGGCGACTTCCAGAAACGTCGACTCGTGGCCCGTATTTTACCTCGCGTAAAAGAATGTGGCGTGATCCGAACGTAGCGGGGGTCGCCTTCCAGAAAAAACGAAAAAAATCGAAAGGCGTTCAGAACTTTTCGAGAAGTCGAACCGTCAACACATGTGGTATGTCGCGCATTACTTATCAACCAAAACGCAGTTACATTTTTTTTGTTCCATTTATATCTTTCTAGTTAATAAGTTGTTGAAATAAACATTAATTTATTTGTGTTAATTCTGTGGAATTTCATTGAACTACCCTTATTATCATAATCGAAATAAGGGGATCGATCAGTTCGTGGTGTCGATTATTTAATCGTAACGGGAACTTACAACTCTCGTTGACGTGCTATCCCGCGATCGCGTCTCTCCGCGAACGGTCGAAACAAAATGATTCACTAAAAACTGTCCTGAATTCCTAAGAAGTTATTTACCGCAAAACTGACAAAGTGTTTATTTAAAAAATGAGGTTGAAGGTAGTCCTTTTCTTTCATTTCATTCATTTTCATTTTCTTTCTTAAGTATGGCTAACACAATATCTAATCAATTAAAATTTTATATTTTCACGTGAAAAGTTTCTTTAGATAATTATTATCAACATGATGACTAACTCTTACGGATTAATACGTGTCTGTAGGGCAATCCGGTGGACTTGATCGGCTTTTTACTTCGAAAGTTGAGTAATCGGTGTCGCTTTCTTACGCATCTTTGAACTGTATAAATGTTTTAAAATTGTTTGATCCAGAATGTACCACACCGAACAATCAAGAAGGCAGGTGCCTTGACTACAGAAAATGTAAACCTCTGCAAGAAATATGGCAGATACAGTACCGTACAGCCACCGATTTTTATAGACGATCAGTGTGCAGATACCAGGGCAATGTTACGATCGTTTGCTGTCCGGACGATCCAAACAAAGAGAAGAGAGAAATTTTAATAAAAACTGTGTATAAGTATAAGGCTTGGCGACCACCATACTGTAGTTTTAGCAACGTCTCTCATACCAGGGTGGTCGATGGTAAACCAGCTGAACTTGGTACGTTTTATGTCTTTCTTTCCGATTAATAATAAGCCATTTACTGCAAAGAATGAACTTTAAAGGCATTAAACAGCACATCAATGTACATTTCAATTAGACTAAATAATAATGCTATGATTTTATCGGTAGTAACTTTACTTATTAACTTGAATTATTTCTTTCTTCTACTCCATGTTAGGAAGAGTATCTTTTTGCTTGAAATAAAAAATTGATATAGGAGTAATAATATGGATAGAGATCAAAAACTGTTAGGGCAGAAATTACACGTTTGAACTTTATAGTTCAGTATAGTTCAAATAGAAATTATATAGAATTATTTAATAATTTCTATTCCAGTGGAATAAAAATTTAATTTCTGTCTTTATCAAATCTCTATTTCAGAGTATTTGTACGTATGTACTTATCGTCTGCTGTATGATCGAATATCGAATAGATAATAATCGTTGTTACTCATTATGTGAGAAAAAATTATGTATATTCACAACTATGACTATTGCATTTTAGGCGCTTGGCCATGGATCGCTGCATTAGGTTTTCGTAATCCCCGAAACCCAGACAAACCACTATGGAAGTGCGGAGGTTCCCTGATAACGGCTAGGCATGTTTTGACCGCAGCACATTGTGCACATATGGATGGAATAGAAAGCATACACAATCATAATATTGCCATTCTTAGATTGGTGGAGGAGGTGCCATTTTCGAGTAAGTCCTCAAATATATATATATATGCTATTGAGTATTACTGAAGTATCATATCCTGAAATTTCTTACTGTACACATATATTGTGTCATAAAGCGTGTACAATTCTTTCTCATACTTTTGGTCATTCGTTTCCTGCATTTTCATTTATTTTTTTATTTTTCAGGGTACGTATATCCCATTTGTACGAAAGAGCCCCTACGAAAGAGCAACTTTGTCAATATCAATTTTATAATAAAATTAAACAGTTCCAGTCTTAAATATCTTTCTTATTTTCTTCGTAGGACGACCACGACGTAATGCATTAATGGAAGTACAAATGCCAGTGATTAAGAACGCCGAATGCAAAATAGCTTATTCCAAATTTCCTAATGCACCTGATATCACTGATGGTATAATATGCGCCGAACATGCTCAGGGTGGAGAGGATTCTTGTACGGTAATTAAGTTACAGAGTTACTACAAACTATACGGTATCTGAAGACACGTCAATTCGAATTAACATCAAATCGACGTCTTAAACATTAGAAATAATAGATAAACACAATTCAATAGTTTTGCCCACTTCTCACACCTCATTATGGTATTTAATCTAATTTCCTTCTAATCTTAGTTTTGCTCAAAATACATATAACATGTACATTATAAATTGGAGCATTTCAATACACAAGTCAATAGAAGATTATTACTGTATATAAGTATAATTTCAATACAATTCGATCGATATATTTCAGTATCTTTGATTAAAAATTTAACGATCCTTTCAGGCTGACCGCGGCGGACCACTGCTGATACAACATGAATTAACCTCGTATTTAATAGGTATTGTGTCTTATGCTTATAAGTGCGGCACAGCTGGGTATCCCAGCGTTTACACTAGGGTCACATCGTACCTTGACTTCATTCTCCAAGCGATGCAATAATATGATATTACTGTTCCATAAATATCATTGTGTAAAAAACGTAAAGTTGGATTTTCTTATTGTGGAGATAAGAAACAGCTCAAATTTACATTGTTTTGTACGTTACAAATTATAGGCTTAAAATGTACGAAATGTAACTTTGAAACGACACTAATTTTTTACGCACGATAAACCTCCACAACTTAGGTATGTAAAGATGATAAACGTATATTAATTCTATTAATTTGGTAATAATAAACCAACTTTCTGAGAAGTTCTGTAAATTTCGTTTCTGTTGTATCAAGAGAATAATGGAATATTCCACTTAGATCGTATACTTCTTGTATGTACATACAAAATTTTCCGGCTAATCTAAAACACTTCATAAGATAGAGAGCTTCTGGAAATTCGGACACAGAGAGTGCATAAAATACAAGATAAGTCTCGTGTCTTTCAAAATTATTTTTTATTCGCTAAAAACGTCCTGTGTACTCATGCAATCACATGCAACCTCGAAACTTCACTTATTTTTTTATCACTTTCCAATTCAATACACTGTTTCTGCATTTTTGACTATATGTAAGAGAAATTTCCATTCAGCCAAAGGTGTACTTACAGATTATAGATTCCTATACGACTCTCGGTAAAAATTTATCCGCACTCCAGATAGTTAAAACTTCTGTCGACCGTATTGATCCATCTGCACTCTTCGTATGACGTCAATATCTGTTCAGTGCTGCTGCGTAGGTTACATTGTGTTACGTCAATTCGTTTGTGACCGTTGCGCGAGTAATGGCGCTTTGCAATGGTGATTTGCAGGAAAACAGTGCAGGATGCTGTGATTCGTTTCTTGTGGTCGGAGGTTATGTTTGATGCCTATATTTATCAAAGATTTAATGCACATTATGGAGAAAGTGTTTTGTCACGAAGTGTGTTTGAATGGGCACAAAAGTTCAAAGAAGATCGCACAAGTGTTATGAAAAAACAGCTGGACGCCCGTCCACATCCACGATGACAACATTGAACGTGCTCATGAACTTATGCTCTATGGAATAGACGAGTGACGCTGGATAATGTGGCAAATCATTTGCAAATCAGCCACGGCTCTGCTTATGCAATAGTGCACGACAGATTTGGGTGTTAAAAAGTTTGTGCGAGATGGATGCCGAAAAAGCTGATGAAAAGGTGAAGACGACGATGCATTCGTGGTTCGCAGCTCAGCCCAAAACATTTTTTAATGAGAAAATACGAAGGTCGTTCAGCAAATGGACAAAGTGTATACAGAAATTGAGTGATTATGTCAAAAAATGATGTATGTCTTTTTTGACAATTGCTTAAAATAAATTCTACACCGACAGAGCGGGTAACTTTTTACTCACCCTCGTAAGACACTTAAATTTCCAATCTATTATGATGAATAAAAGAGCTTATACTATTAAATCTAATTGTATTTTGTTGCATGAGAGTACACGTGTATGTGATGTACATTACCTTCATATCCCCTTGAACGCTTCAATATTGCGCATATATACTATATTTTGTACAGCTTCTATAAAATTTTGTATGTTTGTTTAGGCTGTTAATCTAGAGGCTGGAGTACAAAGAAGTGGCACAATGATGTGGGCTGATGACATTTATAATTATCAAGGAATCACCCCTACATTCGCTCAGGTATATATCGTTGACTATAATGTATTTAACATATATGATTGTTAGAATATTAATAATTAATTTTTAATTCTATCAGAATTTTAATGAAACTGTCCCTTGGGAAGGAAGAACTGATACCTTGATATCACGGTTTGTACATCCTATATGTACGACAAATTTTAGAACATTATATAACGAAGAACCAGATCGTCGTGGCCATGTGATGTGAATAAAAGGACTTGAATTTGATGATATTTTTATAATGTCAGATAACATAACTAAGTATCTTCACAGTAAGATAGGATGACATGGTTTACATGATCTTAATGTTGTTCACTTGAGTGATGATATTATAAGGAAAAGTGTAATATCACAGGTAGGATGATTCATAATTTAGAACTACTAACTTATGTATGTATTAAAAATTAAAGAAATATATTAAATTTTATAGGATATTTATGTTTAGTAACCAGTAATTCAGAGATTGGTATTCATGGTTACTATAACGAGGCTGTAGAAACGCACCCTTTCTTCTTTGCAAATGGTCCTGTATTTATGTCTAAGCCGAAACTGGAACCTCTGAATAATTTAGATTTATTCTTGTCATTTTCTAAAATACTTATCTACAGTATACCATAAGGAATGATACCGTATCACACCTAATCAAGTGCCTTAAGAAACATCAACAGGATATCACAGTAATCCCTTATCGACTGATATGTAAGTAAAAGTTATGTGTCATTGTTATACACAGTTATGTGTTAGTGTTATACACAGTTATTTATCATTTTCTATTAATTCAGTTGTAGCCACTACAATATCTATGACACCGGTAGTAATTATAAGAACAATAATGATGTTCTATAAGAGGAAATGATGATTAGGAACAAAAACTTACAGGTAAGTCAAAGTATATGTTATTTGCCATTTGAAAAGAAAGTTACTAACTTAGAATTTTTTGATAAATAATAATTGTGCAAAATATATTGGATTTCAAATTTGTCAAAAATTGAAATTTAAGAAGCATTGTAATAATATAACATTAATATTTTGATTTTTCAGGAGATATCATGCGGTGGATGGATAATATGTAAAAAATATTAAGCAGTATATGAATTTTCATATTGCGTAGAGATAACAAAATGAATTTTAAAAAATGTCGACATGGTAATAAGAAATAGCATCATGACAAAGAATATATAACCACAGTTTCATTTTTTATAAATAAAAATTTGTTGTTCCAGATTTTGAAATATAGTGAAACGTTTAATTAGTATCTTAATATCTTTAAATAATTATTATTTTAGAATCAATTGTAATTGTATCATACGTACTTTTGAATTCGTGCAAGAACATATGTAATTTTGAAGTAGTTATTATTAGGAAATTGTTAGACGCGAACAGTATGCGAAAAGTTAGTATGCAGCGTAATAATTATCAATCAAAACACAAGAATTAAATTCTTGAGGAAAAAATTTCCGGAATTTCTTATTTACACGATTATAAAGAAATCCATAATAAAAAGGAGCTGCTTTCTAATACTTCTCTTCCTTGTAATGCCTATGTTAATGATAACGAGGTTCGACTTTTTGTTTTTAGAGGGATACTGGAAAATTTGAAAGTACAGTACCATTGGGAAGAAAATCACGATATTGAAAACGATATTTGCAAGTAAATTTCCAAAACATCTGTTTTCAAATTTTCGCTTTCTATTTCACATTAAAAGAAAGGGCTGCCTTCTTTCTCTGCAAGACAAAACAAACATTCTGAATCTCGTATCAATGAATGATGTCAATAAGTTATTTTTCTTTTCAGATTGAACAATATTCCAGATTTATTCATAATTTCATACTACGCGAAGAATAGACTTTCATAGGTATATAAAGGAAATATTAAGTATAGGAAAACTCTTTTTCGTTGTAGGTGACATATGCTTCACGGTTGAACACGTGTATTTTTGAACACATATAAATGAAAAAGTACTCTTATGGAGAAAAAGAATTGATACCTTCGATTGACATTAGATAATGTATATAAACTTATGAACAATCACTATCAGTTTGTATTTTAGGTGCACACGCAGATTTGTTGGAGTTCTTATAAAATGTACATCCTGTACGAACGTTTTATTCTTCCAAATTTTACGATACTATGTCTCATATAATAACTATATGGATTAAACGTAATATAAATGATCCGAAAATAGACTCGAACGACATTAATTGTCTTTCTATTTATACCAATATCGAAAATACAAGTAAAGCTGGAGCAATAGTATGCAAGAATGGACTATTTATTATTTTAAAGCAAATCATAGCATATTCAGAATGCACAGTATTATCATGAAATGTAAATGAATCAGTTATAAACGAACGATTTTACTGTAAAATCATTGCCTCCTTTTTTTCATCTGAAATATAGCAGCAATGAGTACATTCTTTTAATATATAATAAAACGAGATATCTTTATAAAGTTACATATGTCATCACTGGTAACTGTTATCTCGTATGACACCAAATATACCGTTAGTATGGAATGATATTTTTATGAAGATATACTTTAATGATAGATTTTATGAATGAAACGTTATATAAGAAAAATTATCTCTTGTTATTCTATGAAGTGTAGTAGCTAATGAAGATTAATTTTACGAAGTATTAGAGCAAAAGAGAATTAAAAAATTAAAAAGATCTAAATAAGATTGTTCGTGTGGCTTAATTATCTCAATTCTGGTACACCACTTGTTACATTCTAACTAATTAGCGCTAAACAATAACTTGCAAATATTAAAGATATTAACACCTTAATATTAACACCTAAAGGTTTTCAGGAAATTTTATAATATTTGATTATTGTATATCTAGTCATTGATTGATAAAATTTCTTGTATAAGCATAGATCGAGGTTGACGTCATACGCAGATTGCATTACAGGTATCGTTTTAATTTATTTTATGGCTAGAATCATTTGAATATTATACGAATAATTATTTCCATTCGAACGATTAATAAATCACGTACCTATAAAAGATATATTATGAAAAAGACGTGACGAAACAAAAAAATATTGGAAATTCCGTTGTCATTAGATCAATTATTTTTGCAATGATTTTTATTTCCATGTAATTACATATGAAATGGGTAATTCATTAACATCTCCTCGAATCGAATATAATTCGTTACACTTCACAACGATTCAAATAATGGACGGGAAATATATAATAACTTTCCTGTCCTTGCGTTAAAATAGTACTGTACAAATCAGATGATACAGGAAATACCCAAAAAACCCAATTACATCCACATTGCATGACAGCACACTTGCAATGGATTTTTGTGATTTCAATGTCACAGACAATGACACAACTAATCAGAACACGTTCGAGGCTATAGACATTGAAATTACCGCGTGTTTAATACGTTTAAAGCATAAATCTAAATTTCACGCGATTATTTCTTTGTACATTGTGAAACTCTTAAATTATCTTAATCGAATAAATAATCCTAATGTAATAAAACATCTTGAAATAGACCTAGATATCTGAAACAGAAACTCGAAGGATAAGAAATCCTAAAAGGTACTAATCCTAAAATAACAAACTCCTAAATAATAAACAAGTGATAAAACCTGTTATAAATAATAAAGCTTACCTGGAATAATCAAATCCTAACTAATCGAAAATAAAATAAGGCAAGCAATTCTTAATCTTTCAAGTAATTTTTCCGAAAACACAGAAAGATAGAGAAATTAAAAAGACGCAGCACAAATTGCAGCACAATGAAAGTTTCAGAGCGATGAATACGATCGTATTAAACTAAATAATTTTCAAAAGTGAAATTACACTGAAACGTATATCGATGATATTTGTCATTTCTACGATCTGTTTCGCTTGATCGTGCTTCTTTTCTGATGTAAATTCAATTTATAATACGAACTAAGTTTCCTTTATTATTATTAGTCCTGCGTCTTTTTAATTCGTCACTTCTTTTATTTCAGAACAATGACGGGCTCCAAGATGCTGTTCGGATGTTTGGCGTTAATTGCTTTTCTGCATCCATTAGTTCACGTTTGTACTTCGAGTAGTACAGCTCAAGGTTTGTACTTCGAGTTGTCTTTTTCCATGCACTTCAAATTCCAATACGATCTGGTCACGTGGCCTTCGTACAATTTCGAAATTTTACCTGTTTGGTAATCGTCAATGAAAAAAGAAGTTATGCGTGACCTCAACACATTGAAACAATTTTTATGATTTTTTATTTGCCGGTTGGTCAGCAAGTTAATGGAAAAATTTCACTTAACTATTCGCGTTAATTTCTTCGGTTTAACTTTTGGGAAATGCTTCGTTAGCTTCGGGAATATTCCAACGATTCGTTTTACGTACAAAATAAGCATGATAAGTATTACATAACGGTAATGTAATATCGGAATATATTAAAGGTGTAATTTTGTCCGATTAATTATAATTTATTAATAATGGATTGAAAATACAGATATTAGTTAGACAGAGAAACGATGTTTGATTAACAGGAAAACTAAATGCAACGCTCGTATTTACAACAAATAACTTGACAACTATTTGGTAACTCTCTCTCTCTCTCTCTCTCTCTCTCACACTAGCAACTCTAACACTCGACAACGCTCGCAACTCAATTCTAACGACTCTATGCTTCGACGTCTCGATCAACTCTGATTCTCGCAACACGCACACTTTTCGATTCGCCTTGAATAGCGAAACCGTCCTTCTTCTAACGTTGTCTATTGTTTCCCTCATACCTATGTAAGAACTACCAACTACGTGCCTTTAGTCACGTAGGCACTTTTAAATGTAAACGAACCACAGAAACACGACGTACACGGTTTTTCTATTTTCAGCCGATCTCCAATCAAAGCTATTCTACGATATTACAATCGGCCTTTCCTGACAATCACATCTGCCCTCAGATGTGCTCATCATCGCCGCTCGCACTTACATCACTATCGTCAGCATTCCACCATTTCATGTGATCGAATGCCGTGGAAGTTGTACGTGGCCCTTCGTGCTCCCCCTCTCGCTGCACTATGTATCGGTCATTTCGCAGGACTTTTATCACCCGATACGGTCCAAGAAACTTCGGATGCAGCTTTAGCCCGGGACCCCTCTGCATCCTCTCGATTGCCACTAGATCTCCCGTCCTGTATGCTGTCGCCTTCTTGCGTCTCCTGTTATACGCCCGCTTGTTTCGGATTTGGATCTCCTCAATCCGTATCTTTGCGTCCGCACGCAGCTGATCTCGTTCCTCTTGAAACACCGCGGCCTATTCGTCCTCGATGCTACTGCTCCTCTTTCGCTCTTCCTCTATCTTCCTCTCCGTTCTTTGTTTACCCATTTCACTCTTGTCAGGGGCTTTGATCGTCGTGGCAGCATCGTGACATTTTCGTAGGCTCGGTTCGTACATGGAAGACGTTAACAACTTACCATCTACCGAGACTATGATCTCTTCTTTTTCGAAGGTCTTCACGTTCATCGTGTCCTCGACAATCCCATCGTCGTCCTCGTCATCCACATCCTCTGTATATCGAATCTTCGTATCGATATTATTGGAGGGATTCCGCACGTGCGACTTCCCTTGTCTTTTCGTTCGCCTTGCATTCACTCTCTTCGAGTCTATCCGAAAACTTGAAACAACCCTCACACCCGCAACGCTATCCTTCTCAGTAAATTCGCAAATATCATCAACAACATCCTGCTGCTGTTGAGCCAGATTCTTCCTCCTCGTGATGTTCGCTAAGTCCTCCTGCTGGCCGCAAGAATCCGACGAGGACACCATCTCGTGGTCCACTTTACCAATCACCACGTGTCTTGCCACTATTCTCCGTTCCTCCGACACTTGCTGCACAGCTGCCCGATACTTCTTCAAAACTTCTGCTAACTCTTCTTTATTTTCTTCCAATTGCGACAGTAGCTCAGTTCGTTCGCGACTAGCTACATTAACACGATCTTCTGCTTCGGAACGTTGCCGCAGTACTTCCTGCAACGAAGCCTGCGTCTCATTCGGTTCTTGCTCCAGTGCCTGTTTCGCTTTAACTGCAACTGCTCTAGCGCATTCTGCATCTTCTAACTGGTTCTTCAGCTGTCGTAAAGCTGCTTTACCCGTCGAGTCACCTTTCGATCTCTCCAGCATCGTTTGAGCGTCTCTTAGCAATGCTTTGGTTCTCTTCAAATCTCTTTTTAGCCTATGTTGCATGTCCTTAACGTGTGACAAATCTATCTCACTCGCCTGTGTCTCTACATCTATCTTGAGGACTTCCGGACACTCATCGGGATTTTCGTCCTTTATTCTACTAATAAAAGATTCTCCCCCTTTTATACTTATTTCAACAGTGTCCAAAAAGTCTGCGCCAATAATAAGCGAATGTTGCATCACTGTGTCTCGAACTACGTGTATGGTTATACAGTACGACTCATTGTCTATAATAATGTTCGTCGAAAATTTCCCGAGCGTAAAATTCCTTCCGGAACCGACACCGCCAAATCCAACGATTTCCCGACTTAATCTGGACGCTCCGATTTTCACATGCTGATCTGCTCGCATTAGAGTCAGCTCACTACCGGTGTCTATCAACGCGCTCAATTCGAAATTTTCCATCTTAACATCCTTACCACGCCTTGTTTGTAACGACCGAAACACGCTGTAAACTTTTTTTGAGGGCTCACCCAAATTGTCGCAACTTGATGCGATGTGTCCGTACTCCCTACATTTGAAGCATTTAGGTCCTCTCGACTTGCTCGGACACTCCGCACACACGTGCTCCGCATCACCGCAATTGTAGCATCGCGCCTTCCTCGCATCTCCAGATCGACCGGGTTCCTTGTTCCTCTCGGTTTCGGACAGCTTCGCCACCGGCTTTACCCTGCTACTCTTCGGCTCCTCAAATTTCGTCCTCATCTCCATATCTCTTTTTATCGCTTCGTAGCGCCTGAAACGCTCTTTTAATTGCTCGATATTCCTGGCTCCGTATAGCACAGTCTTGTTCGCGACCTCGTCGGGAATGCCTTGAATAATGTAGTCTATCAAGGATTGCGTATCAACCCTTCCTTGTTTTGCAATCCCGCACATGTGATACATATATTGTTGCAGACTCTCATCTGCTTTCTTCTTTCTATGGGATAACTCGCCATGTATCTGTTGGTCGCTTACTACATTTTCAAACTCATTCCTCAACGCCTCTTTTAGCTTTGCCCAGAACTTCGCGCATCGCTCTTGTCGTACGAAGGCCTGAGCGGAGCCTGCGAGTAATTTCTTAGCATAGGCCACCATGTGGGCGTCTGACCAACCCCACACTTCTACCATTTCCTCGAAGTCTTCCACCCACTGATTTACACTCAGCAGATCATCCCCGCTGAATTTCTCTAATGAGTCTTCCACGTCTTTAAGACTCAACATCGAACCGACGCATACCTTCTGGTGATACTCATCGCGGTCCTGATACACCGCTCGCGTGCCTCTCCTGTATTCTCGCGCGCCTTGTTTATCGTCCTCCCCTTCACTTTCGTCGGAGCTCTCTTCTTCCGACGATACATCGTCTCCTTCTAGGGCCGCCTGTAGCCGCGCGCGTAGTTCGGATTTTCTTCCCGTTACCTTCAACCCCAAGCTAACGAGACGCGCTCTCAGCTCTTTCGTCCTCAGCTTCTCAAGGTCTTCCTCTCCCTCTTGACTGCGTTCGGCTCTCTGCTTGCTTCTTAGATCTCGCTGGTTTGTTGGTTCTTCGCCACGCTTCGAATCCTTAGGAGTAGATCGACCAGGTTTGCACGCTCTGTTCAACCTGGCAACCAGCACTGATCTCGCACCGGATATAGGCAGATTCATCTGTGCGAGCTTACTCCTCAGCTCCTCCAGCGTCAAATTCTCTTCACCCGACAATCGTTCGTCTTCAACGTTTGCCATTTTATTCTATTCTTTTCTACTCCCGCACAAATAGCTCCGTTCAATCGTATCGTTTCTCTGTCTTATTCAATCCCGGACGAGCCCCCACTTGTAATATCGGAATATATTAATAATGGATTGAAAATACAGATATTAGTTAGACAGAGAAACGATGTTTGATTAACAGGAAAACTAAATGCAACGCTCGTATTTACAACAAATAACTTGACAACTATTTGGTAACTCTCTCTCTCTCTCTCTCTCTCTCTCTCTCACTAGCAACTCTAACACTCGACAACACTCGCAACTCAATTCTAACGACTCTATGCTTCGACGTCTCGATCAACTCTGATTCTCGCAACACGCACACTTTTCGATTCGCCTTGGATAGCGAAACCGTCCTTCTTCTAACGCGTTTTTAAAACGCGATGGCGCTATCACTTTCTAAAAGCGTCGTCTTTACATTTCCGATGGCCACGGGCACATCCGACTGCCAGATATACAATGTATTATAAGAGTATCATTACCATACTTTTCATGAAAAGAGCAATTTTTCTTGATAACTATACTCTGTAACATAGATTGAAGTCGCTGATTTGATCCCTCTGATATCGTTGTCTTATGAGAGTCTCGCCTGGTCTTGATTGGTTCTGTTGACTCTTATCGTTGTGAAAAATCGATTCGTTGTGTACCTTTTTTGTATAGAGAATTATTTTGTGGTAGAATATAATGTTGTAATATTTGTGGTCTTTACTTTACTAATTTTGTCACTGAGCCGCTCTTTGGTTCGTTGAGCGATTCATATTCCGCATATATTCCGTACTTGCTTCGCTTGGTACTTTTATAATTTTCGCACTTACAATAAAAAATTTAATTCTTAACAGATTAAAGATTTAACTTCTTGCTTTATAGTGTACCATAATTTTTTTTTTTCTTTTTTTTTGTATAGGTTATGTGATCCATAGTTTGAGTAAGTAGTACATATATATATATATATATATATATATATATATATATATATATATTCGTGACAAGCTTTCATTTCAATCTATATTTAAGATTAATATTTTATCAGTTTCTGTTCGTAACAACATCGAAGTAGTCAATAAGTTTGAAGAGTATAATTAAGGAAGTTATGAAGCAAGAGGTTAAGAACAAATTCTTAAAGAGGTTATGTACAACTCAGTAGTACTGCTTTACATTACTTTGCGAATTACTTTTCAAGCATAAAAATAGTTTAACAGCCACTTATAGTTACTTCCTTACCATTACATTCATTAAATTCGTTTGATTTTGTAAACAAAATAACCACGCTGACCAGTCTCTTATTTAAAATAGAATTATTTTGTCATATATCCAACAGTTTACTTTCTCTTCGCTTTGTCTCGTATTACGACTTTATAACGGTGTTTCTTTAAACTTTAAACGATCGTAATAAATGTATTTACGGACGATGACTGATATCTGATCTGTGTTAAAGTTTCAACTAATTAGTGCCCCGTTACTTTGGACGTTATGAAATGTTGTATAACCAAAGACTTATCTTCTCTTTTGGTAGTTGCATAAGAGAAGACTGAGCCATTGAAACGCTCGAATAGATTAGCTGATTCGCTTAACGTATTTTTACTTCCGACGAGCTAAACACAAGCGCAGAAAGCACATAAGGAATAATACAGAAACGTCAAACGTATACAGAAATATATTTCGTAAAAGCATTAGTACGTAACATGTCTTTATAATTCTATTTATGTATAGTAAAATGGCTTGTGTCCATTTTCATGAATTATAACTGACATTTCAAAGCATTCATGTAGATATGTAATTCTCGTTAATTAATAATTTAACAATGCGTCATGAAACGTATCATTTTCGTTTCTTCCTTTGTTTCGTTATACACAGGAACGAATTTGTAAATAAAGATGTATAATCAACGATAACATATGACAGCGAGTATAATAACTGTCAGCAAAGGAAGAGGTCGGTAAAATGATTGTGGTTGATTTTAGTGTATCGGTAAATAAGCTTTGACAGACGTTGCCGGGGGACTCGGTGTCGGTGAAACCGCGTCGATGAAATGATTGTCAGTAATTTAAAGATAACCCAATTTATTGATCTGTCTCCCCTTCATGGCGTTGTACGTCTCTCTATAAAACATATTCTACCTCGGAGGGCTGAAAAATTTAACTTGGTCTCACTGGACTGTAAGTAAGAAAATTGAAATGCAAAATCCACGTGTGAGCGCAACGGTTTAGATGGAAAGTTCGATAGGACAATTATGTATATTAGCCTGAAAGAAAGCTCGTGGCTTCGCACGCAACACGTAATTTCCCTCGCTGAAATAATCCTATTACAACGATACGATTTAAAATTTTCCTTAACAGACCTCGCAATGCAATTCTTCATCTACAATTTTTTATTCGGCCTGAAACAAGAGACTTTCGAAGCCTTATAGAGTCTCGCGAATCTAAAAGTCAGGTTTCAACGTATTTTCGCGTCTTATTCTATAATACTGAAGACATTAAAGGTGTTAACGATTACTGTCTCGCTATGTACGTACATCAAACGAGTACTTACGTAAGAGACGAATGGAAATGGAAACAGCCGAGAATAATTGAAGATAATTTGAATACGTTCCAGGCTATAATACAATTTCTCGTGAACCGTAATTGATTCGCAGAAGGGAATTGCTGCTTCTCACGACTAGCAAAGTGTTTCGCGAAAAAAAAAAAAAGAAAAATGGTATCGGAAGGATAGGAAAAAAGCGGTGGCCTACATCAAGCAATCTTCATGCCGATAATGCATTTATTATTCAGTTCGTTCATTTTCTATCGCGTAACAGACACTGGGATAACTGACAGAACGAGCGTATAAATCTTGCATCTCTCAACCTGACTTCTCCCAATTCGTATACTTCCATCCTTCGTATAAGTGACAATGAATCAGAAGAGTTTCATAGCAATATTGAACAACATACAGTCAACTACAACACCATTAGATACATCCACCATACAGTCAACTACAACACCATTAGATAACAGCAATACAATAGATTATAATTTTCTACGTGTCATTGATTCATCGTCATCATTTTCCATTTTTTTAGCATATGTAAAAACGTATCTGACGTAATCTTACCTCGCTCTTTGAGTACAAAAATCCATTCAAATGAAACAAAGGGAAAATAAATAAGAAAACAAACACTCACATACGAATCTTCATTACATAACTGTATGTACTCCTCGAGGTATAATTACTCAGACACGTTACAGCGTACCTTCTTCGTTCCCTGATGGCTGATGTTGATCGTTGACGTTTATAATGAAAGAATTTCGTCAACGGCGCCATCTGGATCCTTGTTGAAAAATTAAAATAGCCGCAACAGCACCATTAAGCTCATCACTCAGAGTAGCGTTTGTTCGTGAGTCGTGGAGGAATTATTATCATCAACGACATAAATTTTACCAGTTCCGGTAATGTTCTTTATATGGTCCAGGCACTCGAACTCGCAACATCGCTCTCCAACACGGAATTTCTTGCATGTCTGTAGTAAAAAGAAATCGATCAATTGTACAGATCAATCGTCACTCGACTGCTCGAGAATTCAGATCATCCAGAGAATAGAATAGAGACGTGGAAAAATGTAGTGCGATCATCGCAGTGGGAGGAAATAGGGGGATAGGGACCAAATGAATGAACGAGATGTTAAGGACAACTGACGATAAGTTCTTCTTTTGTCGAGAATTGCATGTTTGTGAATGGTTTGTGGGTGGTTAGGTGGAGAGAATTGAAGAGTTTGGAGGTGACTGGAAGAGTGTTTTGGGCAAGGTAGATTGCAGAATGGTTGCGGTAGCATTGTGTTAATTATGGGTTTGTACATGTAATCTTTGTATGTATCACTACATACAACCTAACGTATATTTTTAATAATACATCAGAGTTTTAGTTATTTCATAGCTATGAATTTTATACTCTATAATCTTGACGTTTTATTTCACAGAAGCGTTTGAATATCCATAAAAATTAAATGAACCAATGTATTCATTATCTTATAGAGAAGATAATGAGAATATATTATTTTTAATTATGTTCCAATTATTTATCATGATCCTGATTTCCTTATTCTGAAAATTTGAAAGGAAGTTTTGTAGTTTGATACTTTCAGCGACAAAGGGTCAATATTGCTTTAGTATATTTCGTCACATATACATGTATATCTATATGTCGGAGATGAAAGGACACCGAAACCTTTGGATAGCCCCGCAACATTGCAATCTAAAGTCTACTATAACTGTAACTAAACTATTGTAGTTATTCAATCCGATTGTAATTGTTCGAGATTAGTGACGGTGAGCTTTGGCTCGAGGTGACAGTCTGTCGCAACGTAGCCGCGGTCAAGGGATGAACGCTTTGCCTAACAAAGGTATGGAGTAATTCTATAGCTCTCCTTAAAAGAAGTATTCGTGGCGACACGCGACAGTAAACATTCCAACGGTTTCTGTCCCGTGGCTCGCCACACGCAGACCCTATTCTTCGAGTAAGATGATTGCCAGATGTCGATGCGTCTCCGCAGTACATGTTCGGCTAGCCCGAGGGCCCGTTATAAATCTTAAGGTTTAGTTAACTAAAGTCCTTCAAACAGACAAACAGTCTTTGTCCCAACTACGGGAAGATAGGGGAGACATATTTTTCAACGAGCGGCGTCTCCCACTAGCAACTTTCCCTCGAGGGCGGCTAGCATCTTTTTCTAACCACCGATATGGAGATTGACCAATTAGCAGCAACGTCAATTTCCCTTACTTCCTAAACGAAGGCTTTCCTCGACGAATCCGATGATCTCGTGTCCTTAGACACACCCCATTATAGTTTTCCTCTGTGGCATCATCGGGACGGGACGGGCATTCTTTTACGCGCTCCCGTCGACCAAAGAGTAACGTCTTTACGCTCAGCAATTATTTTTACGAGTCAGACTTAGATTCAGCGAGAACGCCCATCTGTCATCCCGTTGGCCGCGGATTCGTTATTGAACCGGAGACCACTGTCACTAGTGTCGCGGACGTCTCACCGCCGTGGTAGATTGTCAAACCTGTGTTATTCATACCTGTGTCAATAAATCGTATCTTCGTTACACCGCAACGATGGCTACCTTCAATGAAGACTCCTCAAACACCGACAACCCTATCCCCAATGTCATTCCGACATATATATCCACCGAAAATGCGCTCTTGTAGACAAACGCTCGATTCGCGTCATAGCTTTTAAAGCTTGTCGCATCTCAATCCGTTGGAAAAAGTTTTTCCTGTAGCATATTTTATTTTTACGAACCAACAAGGTCTTTGTTTATTTCCTTCTTTTTTTTGCTCCAATTCCCCCATTGTTTTTTCAAGGATAGTATTTCAGAGCCATTAGTCAAGTTCATTGTAACAATAAACGTACGTTTCGGAAACATTTTGTGCTGTGAAACAGAATACACTAAAGTTTGAAGGTCACATCGATTTTCGAAAGTTTATAAATGGAGGTGTATGACAGTATCACCAGCTGTTGCTGTCCAAGTAACTCCAACATCGAAATACTACAACGATTCCAATCGAAAACGCTAAGAGCCTTAATAGACGCACCTTGGTATGTTACCAACGAAACCATCCATCGCGACCTCAAGATATCTACAGTCAAAGAGGAAATAGCAAAATATAGCGACAGATATAGCAAAAGAGTCAAGAAACACCGAAACCCGCTAATCACTGGACTACTCGATACGACGGACCAGATTCGATTTCTTTTTACTACAGACATGCAAGAAATTCCGTCTTGGAAAGCGATGTTGCGATTTCGAATGCCTGGACCATATAAAGAACATTACCGGAACTGGTAAAATTTATGTCGTTGATGATAATAATTCCTCCACGACTCATGAACAAACGCTACTCTGGGCGATGAGCTTAATGGTGCTGTTGCGGCTATTTTAATTTTTCAACAGGGATCCAGATGGCGCCGTTGACGAAATTCTTTCATTATAAACGTCAACGATCAACATCAGCCATCAGGGAACGAAGAAGGTACGCTGTAACGTGTCTGAGTAATTATACCTCGAGGAGTACATACAGTTATGTAATGAAGATTCGTATGTGAGTGTTTGTTTTCTTATTTATTTTCCCTTTGTTTCATTTGAATGGATTTTTGTACTCAAAGAGCGAGGTAAGATTACGTCAGATACGTTTTTACATATGCTAAAAAAATGGAAAATGATGACGATGAATCAATGACACGTAGAAAATTATAATCTATTGTATTGCTGTTATCTAATGGTGTTGTAGTTGACTGTATGGTGGATGTATCTAATGGTGTTGTAGTTGACTGTATGTTGTTCAATATTGCTATGAAACTCTTCTGATTCATTGTCACTTATACGAAGGATGGAAGTATACGAAATTGATAAAATTATTAATAATATTTACGAAGAGAAAGTAAACTGTTGGATATATGACAAAATAATTCTATTTTAAATAAGAGACTGGTCAGCGTGGTTATTTTGTTTACAAAATCAAACGAATTTAATGAATGTAATGGTAAGGAAGTAACTATAAGTGGCTGTTAAACTATTTTTATGCTTGAAAAGTAATTCGCAAAGTAATGTAAAGCAGTACTACTGAGTTGTACATAACCTCTTTAAGAATTTGTTCTTAACCTCTTGCTTCATAACTTCCTTAATTATACTCTTCAAACTTATTGACTACTTCGATGTTGTTACGAACAGAAACTGATAAAATATTAATCTTAAATATAGATTGAAATGAAAGCTTGTCACGTATATATATATATATATATATATATATATATATATATATATATATATATATATATATATATGTACTACTTACTCAAACTATGGATCACATAACCTATACAAAAGAAAGAAAAAAAAAATTATTGTACACTATAAAGCAAGAGGTTAAATCTTTAATCTGTTAAGAATTAAATTTTTTATTGTAAGTGCGAAAATTATAAAAGTACCAAGCGAAGCAAGTACGGAATATAGGGATATAGGAAGCGATGGGGAACAGCAAGTAACTCCAACATCGAAATACTACAACGATTCCAATCGAAAACGCTAAGAGCCTTAATAGACGCACCTTGGTATGTTACCAACGAAACCATCCATCGCGACCTCAAGATACCTACAGTCAAAGAGGAAATAGCAAAATATAGCGGCAGATATAGCAAAAGATTCAAGAAACACCGAAACCCCCTAATCACTGGACTACTCGATACGACGGACCAGATTCGCAGGCTGAAGAGGCACTACCCGCTAGACCTAAACGTTAGATTCATTTAATTATCCAAATTAAGTATATCCACTTACTTATAATACTTATAAATTATACCTATCTATAATAAGTATTAACTTATTGTAAATAAACAGCCATGTCACTGCGCCACGCCAGAAAAATTACTGAAAATTCTCAACGCGAGAATTGATTGTATTCCAACAAATGAATAAAAAAAAAAAGCTGTTGCTGTCCCCAAGCGCCAAAATACGTTCTGACTACTATTTTATGCATCTCACAGAAGTATGTCTTCATTCATCATCTCCCATGTCATCCACCAACGTGTTCTTAACATGTTATCTCCTAGTAAAATATTGATGTTGAGTCAGATATCCAATTGAATAATCTTTTCGGTGTCTACTATAAGACATTTAAAACCAAGGCTCGTACACACGTGTGCTTATACGTCAGATGTAATACTTAACACGAAACCTGCTTATATTAATATTAAATTTATGCATAGTAGGATGTTCGACCTTTGTAAAAATGAAATTATAATACATACAGTTTCACCGTGGAAAAGTGAATCTTTCTAGCATGTCCACGCAAATGCAGGGGAGGGGAGGACTGTGCATGCACCAAACAACTTTACGTTCGTAATTTTTCACACAAATGTACAACTGTAGGGAAATAATTATCTCTGATTTTTCGGATGTTAGGAATCGACAATATCGCATAACGGAATGCTGTGTTCTACGTATTCTATTTTTGTTACGAAAGTGGTACAAACGAAGTCCACATAAGAATAGTACAACAAAATCGGTTGAGGTTAGGTTATCGTGCAGATATCGCGGCTTTTGCATTGGAAATCACGCAACTGCCAGTCTCGTCGTTCCTTGTAAACGAAAGAAAGGTATTGTAATCGGTCGGAATTAACATAAAACTCGTCGCATGCGACCATATGGCCTGAATGTTGAATAAACGAGAGTAGAGCGCGAGCTATGTGATTCTAACCGTTTAGGCGGAAACTAATGATTGTAACCAGAACCGAGATATATGCCAATATTACTTTGCTCGACAAAGCGTATAAGATGAGGAGAGAATCGCGATAAGGTAGAACAAGAGACAGATATTCTCTACGTAAAGCAAGTCTGTCAACTAGATTGAAATCCTATAGCTATAACTACAGTGAATCCATATTCTGGTCAATTGTCTTTTCACAAATGAAGCTTCTGAAGAACGGAATTGATACAATAACTACTGTTCATTCATAACTACTGTTGTAAAAATCTATATATTTGTCTATCTATATCTATATATATCGATCTATATATATTTGTCAGAATGTCATTTTATCAAAAAACCCATCCTCTGTGTTACGCCGGGCCTCTCTGCCTGGCCCAGGTCACACACCGCGGGCCAGACGGACACCAGATGTCCGCCTTTCCGTACGGCGTACCCTCAATATCCTTAAGCACCCGTCATAAACCCGAGTCACTTGCCTGCTAAGGTCCTTCAAAACAAACAAACATCTGTGTCCGAAGAATTTCTAAAGACTATTGTCTACTACGGCGGGACAAGGGAAAGTTAGTTTTCTCACGTGCGCTGCAACTTTCCTCCCACTAACCACTTTCTCTCGAGGGCGGTTAAGACCCTTCGGTTAACCAATTAACAGCGAAACCTGTTTCCCTCACTCTCTTAACTAACATCGGCACCAACAAATCCGATGGTCCCGTGCGCTAGACACACCCATCCTTAGCTTTCCTCCGACACAGCATCGTCACTCAACTTCACTTCTTCTACATCGTTCAAAAGTCAACTACTAAGTATACGCTAATGCCCAGCGGGGCAGTCTAAGCATAACGCGAGAGTCGGTCTCGGTATTGTCGAGCATACATTTCCTCTCCTAAATATCTCATAGTGCTACGTCCACTAATACACTGAATCCACTTATAAGAGCCCTGCTCTAACGCACATATCTATCTTAGCTTCGTGCGACAAGTTGTTAATTACTTATTTCTCTCCGTCAGTGTAATCTAAGTGCTGGAAACATATAATTTATAATTCTGTGAATCACAGGGTTATACAACCTCAATCACCCTTATTATCTCAACGGAAATCAGGGGATCGATCAACTCGTGGTGTCGATTGTTATAATCGTAACGGGGATTTACGACCCCCGTTGACGTCTCTCCTTGCGATTACGTCTCCCCGCGATTGGTCGAAGAAACACTCTGTAATCATAGTTTAACGAAGCATAATTAATAGAAGAGGTAGAGCGTTAAGTGGAGATGATTTAATCACAGTTAAGTAGATAAATCTCTATATTAGTCTCTTTAATTAAAATGTCCTACGTTTTATTTGCGTCATTTTTTTTCTTCATCCAATTTAAAATGTTTAAATAACAATAGCCTATACAATATAATTTTATGTAAAAAAATTGATTATACCATGTTTATTACAGATATTTAACATTTTTGTGTACATACAAAATTTAAATTATACCTCGCTTGAGAACAAAAATTGTATTTGTTTTCCTAACATGTACTAATAATTATTGATCAAACTAGAAAAAGCTGGAGGAGATTACTTAGGAAGATTACTTAGCATCTTATATTCCTGGCAAGAGAAAATGAAAAATTCGTTTCTTCTCTTTGCTTCCCTGTTCCTTCTTTCCTCCTTTTTCCATTTTTACATCGCTTTGTTTTACATCGCAATTTACATTTATTTGTAAAGTTTGAATCTCCTCGATATTGAAGATGTTGAAGCTGCAAGTATGTATTTCATTTTAATCCATTCGAGACCGAGATTTAATTGTAAGACGATACCTAGGTGTCGGTACGATCTGAATGTTTAGTTGGAATGATTCTGTGTTTTACTCTCTCCAGGGTATCCTTTTCATACTTTGATTTTAAATCGATGACAATCTTAAATAGTATGCCTCATATTTTTAAAATATAAAATTATATACTATGTTATTCTATAATGTATTATGTACAGTTATATATATATATATATATAATATATTGAAATATTCAATATTCTATATTGAAAAAAATATGAAATTAACATGATATATACATTACTACATAAGTTATATATAAAATATGTATATTATACCCTTGCCTACTGACTGATATGAATTTCTTTCGGTCTCGAATACGTTAAAAGAGAGCGCAAAGAAGTCGAAATTACTTATTGTAATTAGTAAAACGACCTGAGAGGCAGACAGATACAAGAAAGAAGGAATATTATATTAGCGGCATTATCATGTTTTTGCTCTCTTTAAGTCTTTCATCGAGACAGACAATCTACAGGTATTAATCGACCAATTTCTCCAAGCTGATAACTTCGAATTGATGTTTATATATAAGAAGTGTTATGTGTTAATCTGTCTAAATGTTTAAAAGGTGTTATAAATTAAATGTTGTTAAACGATACGTAATTGCCTTCTGATCGTAAATTTTACTATCAAGGGGTGTTTTATGTATGCGTAATCATTGTGAATTATAACAATTTATGTGATCGATATTAAAGGTGTTTAAAAGCATGTATTTTTTTCTATATTATTATTCTCCTATATTATTATCCTATATTATTATAGCATTCCTATATTATTATAATATCCAATTACATGTTGATACACAAGATATACAGATTATTATTTATAACGTTTTGGTTTTCTTAATTGAGTCATTCATTTAGTACAAATGATAAGAAATTAGTAATAATTCACAAAAAAAGGATATGGTAGTAGAAATATTATAAAAAAACATTTTCTCTTTTAGTGTAGAGTTACTCCTTCTTACAGACAGTGTCGTACAAATCTGTACGTCTCTGAGAAAATGTAGGTATCTGAGCCCTTACTTCCTCAACAACTTTTACATCTGATAGAAAAAAGAAACATACGAAGTAATAAGTAATGCTTACTAATAAATTCAACAAATACAGAGGAAGATGGCTAAATCGATAAATTAACGAGACTAAAAATTAATTACATCATGGATCTCTCGCTTTTAATTTTAAGCTGTAAATTACCGATATCGGTGACTGCCATATTCTCTTGAGTTTCCAAATCGTAAAGAATCTTTCCCCAGGGATTGGTCAACTGTGTATGTCCCCATGCGACGTAACTTGCTTAAGGAACACGAGCCGGTGATATGCAGGCAACGTATAATTGATTATCATTCGCTCTGGAACGCTGAAGTAAAGACCAGTGCAATGGTCCAGTGGTCATATTGAATGCCGCTGGATATATCAGCATTTGGCAACCTAACCCAGAGAAGCAGGAAATATGAAGCCACCGAATACCAATTATCTTCGTAGTTGCACGGTTCACATTCCATCATTTCTGAATATGCGGGGACAGTCCTCTTATTGTGCTTTTAATTCTTTTATTTGTTTCATTTTCAGCAAATATACTGGTTTTTTAAATTAAGCTTCTTTTTATACAGAGTTACAGATTATATTAATTTTATATAGAATATATTTAAGAAAGATATTTAATTTTTTGCTAGTTAAGTATTGATCGGTTAAGTTACTGTACCTTTGTTCCGATAAATGCGTGCCATTTCCTCGAATCTAATATCATAGCAAATGCCAATACCTATTTTGCAGCCCTTCACATCGAACGTCGTTAGGGAGTTACCAGGACTGAGTGAATCACTCTCTCGAAAAGTAATCTTATTAAGAATGTCGATGTCGAATAGATGTACCTAATAACATAAAAATGTGGTAGCTAATTCTATTGCTGCAACTTTTGTAATTTAATATCAAAGTTACCAACTCCTAAACTTTAATTATTTTTTATTTAATAACTGACAGCGTTTTTATCACTTTCTTTTATTAAAAAATCTTATCATTTAATAATGTTTAAAAAGGAGAAAAAATAAGTATTTTCGTATGTGAAAAATTTATACAACAACAAACACATTACAACAAAAATGGGCGTTTCCCGTATCATAACGTATTTTATAAACCGTAAATTATAGAATTGGTTATAGTATACGTATGTACATATGTATATTCCTAAATTATTCCTAGATAGAGTCACTTTCTTCACCCCAATATTTTCAACTTCAAAGCCATAAAGGAATATATTACTTACCTTTCGGTGTCTTGCTATCAAAGTTCCATCGGGACCCCAAATAGTACAGGTATTGTACAATTTATCGCCCTCTATTTCAGGCATCGTACCACCAACTACATAGATGTTGTTTTCTTTAGCTGCATTCGATGAAGCAACGCTCGTTTCACCATCAGGAATACTCTCGGCGTATTTTGGAAAGTACTCTGCATTGCAATATTTCAATTAATGAAAAATAACTGTCTTTTGTTCCAACCATAAATTAAATTGAAATGTTTGTCAGTTTTTTATTTTCTAAATTATCAAAATAACTAAGTTTTATATTTCGACTTAATTAAATATGCAATTACTTAGCTAATAGTATATATAATAAATTGTTTCTACAGGTTCAAAATGAAAAATGAATATTTAGAAATACTTAATTACGACAATGCTATTTGTGTTAGCATCAGTGGCTTGTTACTCAACGACTTTGCTAGTACTTTTTGAAACATAAAGTTAGTTTTCAATTAACACTTATACTAGAGGCGGAATTATAAATGCAAAATAATTGATAATACTAATTTATAAGTACCTAATTATTAGTATCTTAAAAAATATATTTATACAAAAATCACGATAATCATGAAAATGGGGAAATCCTATATTCTCGACTCAATTCACAATTTATTTTGTATATTAATTAGATTCCGCGCTCATCAGTACGTACTCACTGGCGACATCGAGAAAATGTATCGGCAATTCCTCGTACGACCAGAGGATCGGAAATATCAAAGGATATTATGGCGCAGCGCGAGTGGAGAAACAGAAACATATGAGCTTAACACCGTAATACTCTTATCATAGAAATAGAAGCAGTCCTCAATTCCCGCCCGCTAACTTCTATCTCCACCGATCCAAATGATCTCCTAGCCCTCACTCCCGGACATTTCCTCATTGGCGATTCATTAATGTGCTTACGTGATCGAGATTTCAGGGACATTCCATCGAACCGACTCTCCAAATGGCAGCATATCCAACAGCTTAAACAACATTTTTGGAACCGCTGGCATAAGGAGTATTTGAACGAGCTAACCAACCGCAATAAATGGAGCAAGGGTGGACACAGCATCCAAAAGGGCACAATCGTCATCCTCAGAGAGGACAACGTTCCCTCCATGCATTGGCCTCTGGGCCGAGTTATCAAGGTTCATCCAGGCGCCGATGGTGTCATCCGGACAGCTACAGTTCAGACGGCAAAGAGCATTTTGGATCGGGGCGTCAAAAGGCTTGTCCCACTGCCAATTCAACCCGATCTCGAGAAACCCGAACAACTAGCCACCGAGACGAAATAAGATGGGAACTTCAACCACACCTCGCTAGTTTGATCGGTACCCTCTCAACGGGGGGAGAATGTTACGCCATGCGGCTTACCATAGGTCATATTCTTAACTATCGATCGCGGCACTATAATGTCGCAGACGGATCGTCGCGTCTGCCCGGCAAACAAACATTATAGTGGCAAGCGCATGGTTCATTAAGCAGGGCGACTTCCAGAAACGTCGACTCGTGGCCCGTATTTTACCTCGCGTAAAAGAATGTGGCGTGATCCGAACGTAGCGGGGGTCGCCTTCCAGAAAAAACGAAAAAAATCGAAAGGCGTTCAGAACTTTTCGAGAAGTCGAACCGTCAACACATGTGGTATGTCGCGCATTACTTATCAACCAAAACGCAGTTACATTTTTTTTGTTCCATTTATATCTTTCTAGTTAATAAGTTGTTGAAATAAACATTAATTTATTTGTGTTAATTCTGTGGAATTTCATTGAACTACCCTTATTATCATAATCGAAATAAGGGGATCGATCAGTTCGTGGTGTCGATTATTTAATCGTAACGGGAACTTACAACTCTCGTTGACGTGCTATCCCGCGATCGCGTCTCTCCGCGAACGGTCGAAACAAAATGATTCACTAAAAACTGTCCTGAATTCCTAAGAAGTTATTTACCGCAAAACTGACAAAGTGTTTATTTAAAAAATGAGGTTGAAGGTAGTCCTTTTCTTTCATTTCATTCATTTTCATTTTCTTTCTTAAGTATGGCTAACACAATATCTAATCAATTAAAATTTTATATTTTCACGTGAAAAGTTTCTTTAGATAATTATTATCAACATGATGACTAACTCTTACGGATTAATACGTGTCTGTAGGGCAATCCGGTGGACTTGATCGGCTTTTTACTTCGAAAGTTGAGTAATCGGTGTCGCTTTCTTACGCATCTTTGAACTGTATAAATGTTTTAAAATTGTTTGATCCAGAATGTACCACACCGAACAATCAAGAAGGCAGGTGCCTTGACTACAGAAAATGTAAACCTCTGCAAGAAATATGGCAGATACAGTACCGTACAGCCACCGATTTTTATAGACGATCAGTGTGCAGATACCAGGGCAATGTTACGATCGTTTGCTGTCCGGACGATCCAAACAAAGAGAAGAGAGAAATTTTAATAAAAACTGTGTATAAGTATAAGGCTTGGCGACCACCATACTGTAGTTTTAGCAACGTCTCTCATACCAGGGTGGTCGATGGTAAACCAGCTGAACTTGGTACGTTTTATGTCTTTCTTTCCGATTAATAATAAGCCATTTACTGCAAAGAATGAACTTTAAAGGCATTAAACAGCACATCAATGTACATTTCAATTAGACTAAATAATAATGCTATGATTTTATCGGTAGTAACTTTACTTATTAACTTGAATTATTTCTTTCTTCTACTCCATGTTAGGAAGAGTATCTTTTTGCTTGAAATAAAAAATTGATATAGGAGTAATAATATGGATAGAGATCAAAAACTGTTAGGGCAGAAATTACACGTTTGAACTTTATAGTTCAGTATAGTTCAAATAGAAATTATATAGAATTATTTAATAATTTCTATTCCAGTGGAATAAAAATTTAATTTCTGTCTTTATCAAATCTCTATTTCAGAGTATTTGTACGTATGTACTTATCGTCTGCTGTATGATCGAATATCGAATAGATAATAATCGTTGTTACTCATTATGTGAGAAAAAATTATGTATATTCACAACTATGACTATTGCATTTTAGGCGCTTGGCCATGGATCGCTGCATTAGGTTTTCGTAATCCCCGAAACCCAGACAAACCACTATGGAAGTGCGGAGGTTCCCTGATAACGGCTAGGCATGTTTTGACCGCAGCACATTGTGCACATATGGATGGAATAGAAAGCATACACAATCATAATATTGCCATTCTTAGATTGGTGGAGGAGGTGCCATTTTCGAGTAAGTCCTCAAATATATATATATATGCTATTGAGTATTACTGAAGTATCATATCCTGAAATTTCTTACTGTACACATATATTGTGTCATAAAGCGTGTACAATTCTTTCTCATACTTTTGGTCATTCGTTTCCTGCATTTTCATTTATTTTTTTATTTTTCAGGGTACGTATATCCCATTTGTACGAAAGAGCCCCTACGAAAGAGCAACTTTGTCGGCTATAACCCCCTTGTTGCTGGATAGGGAGCATTAAGATATAGTAATTGATATCAATTTTATAATAAAATTAAACAGTTCCAGTCTTAAATATCTTTCTTATTTTCTTCGTAGGACGACCACGACGTAATGCATTAATGGAAGTACAAATGCCAGTGATTAAGAACGCCGAATGCAAAATAGCTTATTCCAAATTTCCTAATGCACCTGATATCACTGATGGTATAATATGCGCCGAACATGCTCAGGGTGGAGAGGATTCTTGTACGGTAATTAAGTTACAGAGTTACTACAAACTATACGGTATCTGAAGACACGTCAATTCGAATTAACATCAAATCGACGTCTTAAACATTAGAAATAATAGATAAACACAATTCAATAGTTTTGCCCACTTCTCACACCTCATTATGGTATTTAATCTAATTTCCTTCTAATCTTAGTTTTGCTCAAAATACATATAACATGTACATTATAAATTGGAGCATTTCAATACACAAGTCAATAGAAGATTATTACTGTATATAAGTATAATTTCAATACAATTCGATCGATATATTTCAGTATCTTTGATTAAAAATTTAACGATCCTTTCAGGCTGACCGCGGCGGACCACTGCTGATACAACATGAATTAACCTCGTATTTAATAGGTATTGTGTCTTATGCTTATAAGTGCGGCACAGCTGGGTATCCCAGCGTTTACACTAGGGTCACATCGTACCTTGACTTCATTCTCCAAGCGATGCAATAATATGATATTACTGTTCCATAAATATCATTGTGTAAAAAACGTAAAGTTGGATTTTCTTATTGTGGAGATAAGAAACAGCTCAAATTTACATTGTTTTGTACGTTACAAATTATAGGCTTAAAATGTACGAAATGTAACTTTGAAACGACACTAATTTTTTACGCACGATAAACCTCCACAACTTAGGTATGTAAAGATGATAAACGTATATTAATTCTATTAATTTGGTAATAATAAACCAACTTTCTGAGAAGTTCTGTAAATTTCGTTTCTGTTGTATCAAGAGAATAATGGAATATTCCACTTAGATCGTATACTTCTTGTATGTACATACAAAATTTTCCGGCTAATCTAAAACACTTCATAAGATAGAGAGCTTCTGGAAATTCGGACACAGAGAGTGCATAAAATACAAGATAAGTCTCGTGTCTTTCAAAATTATTTTTTATTCGCTAAAAACGTCCTGTGTACTCATGCAATCACATGCAACCTCGAAACTTCACTTATTTTTTATCACTTTCCAATTCAATACACTGTTTCTGCATTTTTGACTATATGTAAGAGAAATTTCCATTCAGCCAAAGGTGTACTTACAGATTATAGATTCCTATACGACTCTCGGTAAAAATTTATCCGCACTCCAGATAGTTAAAACTTCTGTCGACCGTATTGATCCATCTGCACTCTTCGTATGACGTCAATATCTGTTCAGTGCTGCTGCGTAGGTTACATTGTGTTACGTCAATTCGTTTGTGACCGTTGCGCGAGTAATGGCGCTTTGCAATGGTGATTTGCAGGAAAACAGTGCAGGATGCTGTGATTCGTTTCTTGTGGTCGGAGGTTATGTTTGATGCCTATATTTATCAAAGATTTAATGCACATTATGGAGAAAGTGTTTTGTCACGAAGTGTGTTTGAATGGGCACAAAAGTTCAAAGAAGATCGCACAAGTGTTATGAAAAAACAGCTGGACGCCCGTCCACATCCACGATGACAACATTGAACGTGCTCATGAACTTATGCTCTATGGAATAGACGAGTGACGCTGGATAATGTGGCAAATCATTTGCAAATCAGCCACGGCTCTGCTTATGCAATAGTGCACGACAGATTTGGGTGTTAAAAAGTTTGTGCGAGATGGATGCCGAAAAAGCTGATGAAAAGGTGAAGACGACGATGCATTCGTGGTTCGCAGCTCAGCCCAAAACATTTTTTAATGAGAAAATACGAAGGTCGTTCAGCAAATGGACAAAGTGTATACAGAAATTGAGTGATTATGTCAAAAAATGATGTATGTCTTTTTTGACAATTGCTTAAAATAAATTCTACACCGACAGAGCGGGTAACTTTTTACTCACCCTCGTAAGACACTTAAATTTCCAATCTATTATGATGAATAAAAGAGCTTATACTATTAAATCTAATTGTATTTTGTTGCATGAGAGTACACGTGTATGTGATGTACATTACCTTCATATCCCCTTGAACGCTTCAATATTGCGCATATATACTATATTTTGTACAGCTTCTATAAAATTTTGTATGTTTGTTTAGGCTGTTAATCTAGAGGCTGGAGTACAAAGAAGTGGCACCATGATGTGGGCTGATGACATTTATAATTATCAAGGAATCACCCCTACATTCGCTCAGGTATATATCGTTGACTATAATGTATTTAACATATATGATTGTTAGAATATTAATAATTAATTTTTAATTCTATCAGAATTTTAATGAAACTGTCCCTTGGGAAGGAAGAACTGATACCTTGATATCACGGTTTGTACATCCTATATGTACGACAAATTTTAGAACATTATATAACGAAGAACCAGATCGTCGTGGCCATGTGATGTGAATAAAAGGACTTGAATTTGATGATATTTTTATAATGTCAGATAACATAACTAAGTATCTTCACAGTAAGATAGGATGACATGGTTTACATGATCTTAATGTTGTTCACTTGAGTGATGATATTATAAGGAAAAGTGTAATATCACAGGTAGGATGATTCATAATTTAGAACTACTAACTCATGTATGTATTAAAAATTAAAGAAATATATTAAATTTTATAGGATATTTATGTTTAGTAACCAGTAATTCAGAGATTGGTATTCATGGTTACTATAACGAGGCTGTAGAAACGCACCCTTTCTTCTTTGCAAATGGTCCTGTATTTATGTCTAAGCCGAAACTGGAACCTCTGAATAATTTAGATTTATTCTTGTCATTTTCTAAAATACTTATCTACAGTATACCATAAGGAATGATACCGTATCACACCTAATCAAGTGCCTTAAGAAACATCAACAGGATATCACAGTAATCCCTTATCGACTGATATGTAAGTAAAAGTTATGTGTCATTGTTATACACAGTTATGTGTTAGTGTTATACACAGTTATTTATCATTTTCTATTAATTCAGTTGTAGCCACTACAATATCTATGACACCGGTAGTAATTATAAGAACAATAATGATGTTCTATAAGAGGAAATGATGATTAGGAACAAAAACTTACAGGTAAGTCAAAGTATATGTTATTTGCCATTTGAAAAGAAAGTTACTAACTTAGAATTTTTTGATAAATAATAATTGTGCAAAATATATTGGATTTCAAATTTGTCAAAAATTGAAATTTAAGAAGCATTGTAATAATATGTGCAAAATATATTGGATTTCAAATTTGTCAAAAATTGAAATTTAAGAAGCATTGTAATAATATAACATTAATATTTTGATTTTTCAGGAGATATCATGCGGTGGATGGATAATATGTAAAAAATATTAAGCAGTATATGAATTTTCATATTGCGTAGAGATAACAAAATGAATTTTAAAAAATGTCGACATGGTAATAAGAAATAGCATCATGACAAAGAATATATAACCACAGTTTCATTTTTTATAAATAAAAATTTGTTGTTCCAGATTTTGAAATATAGTGAAACGTTTAATTAGTATCTTAATATCTTTAAATAATTATTATTTTAGAATCAATTGTAATTGTATCATACGTACTTTTGAATTCGTGCAAGAACATATGTAATTTTGAAGTAGTTATTATTAGGAAATTGTTAGACGCGAACAGTATGCGAAAAGTTAGTATGCAGCGTAATAATTATCAATCAAAACACAAGAATTAAATTCTTGAGGAAAAAATTTCCGGAATTTCTTATTTACACGATTATAAAGAAATCCATAATAAAAAGGAGCTGCTTTCTAATACTTCTCTTCCTTGTAATGCCTATGTTAATGATAACGAGGTTCGACTTTTTGTTTTTAGAGGGATACTGGAAAATTTGAAAGTACAGTACCATTGGGAAGAAAATCACGATATTGAAAACGATATTTGCAAGTAAATTTCCAAAACATCTGTTTTCAAATTTTCGCTTTCTATTTCACATTAAAAGAAAGGGCTGCCTTCTTTCTCTGCAAGACAAAACAAACATTCTGAATCTCGTATCAATGAATGATGTCAATAAGTTATTTTTCTTTTCAGATTGAACAATATTCCAGATTTATTCATAATTTCATACTACGCGAAGAATAGACTTTCATAGGTATATAAAGGAAATATTAAGTATAGGAAAACTCTTTTTCGTTGTAGGTGACATATGCTTCACGGTTGAACACGTGTATTTTTGAACACATATAAATGAAAAAGTACTCTTATGGAGAAAAAGAATTGATACCTTCGATTGACATTAGATAATGTATATAAACTTATGAACAATCACTATCAGTTTGTATTTTAGGTGCACACGCAGATTTGTTGGAGTTCTTATAAAATGTACATCCTGTACGAACGTTTTATTCTTCCAAATTTTACGATACTATGTCTCATATAATAACTATATGGATTAAACGTAATATAAATGATCCGAAAATAGACTCGAACGACATTAATTGTCTTTCTATTTATACCAATATCGAAAATACAAGTAAAGCTGGAGCAATAGTATGCAAGAATGGACTATTTATTATTTTAAAGCAAATCATAGCATATTCAGAATGCACAGTATTATCATGAAATGTAAATGAATCAGTTATAAACGAACGATTTTACTGTAAAATCATTGCCTCCTTTTTTTCATCTGAAATATAGCAGCAATGAGTACATTCTTTTAATATATAATAAAACGAGATATCTTTATAAAGTTACATATGTCATCACTGGTAACTGTTATCTCGTATGACACCAAATATACCGTTAGTATGGAATGATATTTTTATGAAGATATACTTTAATGATAGATTTTATGAATGAAACGTTATATAAGAAAAATTATCTCTTGTTATTCTATGAAGTGTAGTAGCTAATGAAGATTAATTTTACGAAGTATTAGAGCAAAAGAGAATTAAAAAATTAAAAAGATCTAAATAAGATTGTTCGTGTGGCTTAATTATCTCAATTCTGGTACACCACTTGTTACATTCTAACTAATTAGCGCTAAACAATAACTTGCAAATATTAAAGATATTAACACCTTAATATTAACACCTAAAGGTTTTCAGGAAATTTTATAATATTTGATTATTGTATATCTAGTCATTGATTGATAAAATTTCTTGTATAAGCATAGATCGAGGTTGACGTCATACGCAGATTGCATTACAGGTATCGTTTTAATTTATTTTATGGCTAGAATCATTTGAATATTATACGAATAATTATTTCCATTCGAACGATTAATAAATCACGTACCTATAAAAGATATATTATGAAAAAGACGTGACGAAACAAAAAAATATTGGAAATTCCGTTGTCATTAGATCAATTATTTTTGCAATGATTTTTATTTCCATGTAATTACATATGAAATGGGTAATTCATTAACATCTCCTCGAATCGAATATAATTCGTTACACTTCACAACGATTCAAATAATGGACGGGAAATATATAATAACTTTCCTGTCCTTGCGTTAAAATAGTACTGTACAAATCAGATGATACAGGAAATACCCAAAAAACCCAATTACATCCACATTGCATGACAGCACACTTGCAATGGATTTTTGTGATTTCAATGTCACAGACAATGACACAACTAATCAGAACACGTTCGAGGCTATAGACATTGAAATTACCGCGTGTTTAATACGTTTAAAGCATAAATCTAAATTTCACGCGATTATTTCTTTGTACATTGTGAAACTCTTAAATTATCTTAATCGAATAAATAATCCTAATGTAATAAAACATCTTGAAATAGACCTAGATATCTGAAACAGAAACTCGAAGGATAAGAAATCCTAAAAGGTACTAATCCTAAAATAACAAACTCCTAAATAATAAACAAGTGATAAAACCTGTTATAAATAATAAAGCTTACCTGGAATAATCAAATCCTAACTAATCGAAAATAAAATAAGGCAAGCAATTCTTAATCTTTCAAGTAATTTTTCCGAAAACACAGAAAGATAGAGAAATTAAAAAGACGCAGCACAAATTGCAGCACAATGAAAGTTTCAGAGCGATGAATACGATCGTATTAAACTAAATAATTTTCAAAAGTGAAATTACACTGAAACGTATATCGATGATATTTGTCATTTCTACGATCTGTTTCGCTTGATCGTGCTTCTTTTCTGATGTAAATTCAATTTATAATACGAACTAAGTTTCCTTTATTATTATTAGTCCTGCGTCTTTTTAATTCGTCACTTCTTTTATTTCAGAACAATGACGGGCTCCAAGATGCTGTTCGGATGTTTGGCGTTAATTGCTTTTCTGCATCCATTAGTTCACGTTTGTACTTCGAGTAGTACAGCTCAAGGTTTGTACTTCGAGTTGTCTTTTTCCATGCACTTCAAATTCCAATACGATCTGGTCACGTGGCCTTCGTACAATTTCGAAATTTTACCTGTTTGGTAATCGTCAATGAAAAAAGAAGTTATGCGTGACCTCAACACATTGAAACAATTTTTATGATTTTTTATTTGCCGGTTGGTCAGCAAGTTAATGGAAAAATTTCACTTAACTATTCGCGTTAATTTCTTCGGTTTAACTTTTGGGAAATGCTTCGTTAGCTTCGGGAATATTCCAACGATTCGTTTTACGTACAAAATAAGCATGATAAGTATTACATAACGGTAATGTAATATCGGAATATATTAAAGGTGTAATTTTGTCCGATTAATTATAATTTATTAATAATGGATTGAAAATACAGATATTAGTTAGACAGAGAAACGATGTTTGATTAACAGGAAAACTAAATGCAACGCTCGTATTTACAACAAATAACTTGACAACTATTTGGTAACTCTCTCTCTCTCTCTCTCTCTCTCTCTCACACTAGCAACTCTAACACTCGACAACGCTCGCAACTCAATTCTAACGACTCTATGCTTCGACGTCTCGATCAACTCTGATTCTCGCAACACGCACACTTTTCGATTCGCCTTGAATAGCGAAACCGTCCTTCTTCTAACGTTGTCTATTGTTTCCCTCATACCTATGTAAGAACTACCAACTACGTGCCTTTAGTCACGTAGGCACTTTTAAATGTAAACGAACCACAGAAACACGACGTACACGGTTTTTCTATTTTCAGCCGATCTCCAATCAAAGCTATTCTACGATATTACAATCGGCCTTTCCTGACAATCACATCTGCCCTCAGATGTGCTCATCATCGCCGCTCGCACTTACATCACTATCGTCAGCATTCCACCATTTCATGTGATCGAATGCCGTGGAAGTTGTACGTGGCCCTTCGTGCTCCCCCTCTCGCTGCACTATGTATCGGTCATTTCGCAGGACTTTTATCACCCGATACGGTCCAAGAAACTTCGGATGCAGCTTTAGCCCGGGACCCCTCTGCATCCTCTCGATTGCCACTAGATCTCCCGTCCTGTATGCTGTCGCCTTCTTGCGTCTCCTGTTATACGCCCGCTTGTTTCGGATTTGGATCTCCTCAATCCGTATCTTTGCGTCCGCACGCAGCTGATCTCGTTCCTCTTGAAACACCGCGGCCTATTCGTCCTCGATGCTACTGCTCCTCTTTCGCTCTTCCTCTATCTTCCTCTCCGTTCTTTGTTTACCCATTTCACTCTTGTCAGGGGCTTTGATCGTCGTGGCAGCATCGTGACATTTTCGTAGGCTCGGTTCGTACATGGAAGACGTTAACAACTTACCATCTACCGAGACTATGATCTCTTCTTTTTCGAAGGTCTTCACGTTCATCGTGTCCTCGACAATCCCATCGTCGTCCTCGTCATCCACATCCTCTGTATATCGAATCTTCGTATCGATATTATTGGAGGGATTCCGCACGTGCGACTTCCCTTGTCTTTTCGTTCGCCTTGCATTCACTCTCTTCGAGTCTATCCGAAAACTTGAAACAACCCTCACACCCGCAACGCTATCCTTCTCAGTAAATTCGCAAATATCATCAACAACATCCTGCTGCTGTTGTTTAGCCAGATTCTTCCTCCTCGTGATGTTCGCTAAGTCCTCCTGCTGGCCGCAAGAATCCGACGAGGACACCATCTCGTGGTCCACTTTACCAATCACCACGTGTCTTGCCACTATTCTCCGTTCCTCCGACACTTGCTGCACAGCTGCCCGATACTTCTTCAAAACTTCTGCTAACTCTTCTTTATTTTCTTCCAATTGCGACAGTAGCTCAGTTCGTTCGCGACTAGCTACATTAACACGATCTTCTGCTTCGGAACGTTGCCGCAGTACTTCCTGCAACGAAGCCTGCGTCTCATTCGGTTCTTGCTCCAGTGCCTGTTTCGCTTTAACTGCAACTGCTCTAGCGCATTCTGCATCTTCTAACTGGTTCTTCAGCTGTCGTAAAGCTGCTTTACCCGTCGAGTCACCTTTCGATCTCTCCAGCATCGTTTGAGCGTCTCTTAGCAATGCTTTGGTTCTCTTCAAATCTCTTTTTAGCCTATGTTGCATGTCCTTAACGTGTGACAAATCTATCTCACTCGCCTGTGTCTCTACATCTATCTTGAGGACTTCCGGACACTCATCGGGATTTTCGTCCTTTATTCTACTAATAAAAGATTCTCCCCCTTTTATACTTATTTCAACAGTGTCCAAAAAGTCTGCGCCAATAATAAGCGAATGTTGCATCACTGTGTCTCGAACTACGTGTATGGTTATACAGTACGACTCATTGTCTATAATAATGTTCGTCGAAAATTTCCCGAGCGTAAAATTCCTTCCGGAACCGACACCGCCAAATCCAACGATTTCCCGACTTAATCTGGACGCTCCGATTTTCACATGCTGATCTGCTCGCATTAGAGTCAGCTCACTACCGGTGTCTATCAACGCGCTCAATTCGAAATTTTCCATCTTAACATCCTTACCACGCCTTGTTTGTAACGACCGAAACACGCTGTAAACTTTTTTTGAGGGCTCACCCAAATTGTCGCAACTTGATGCGATGTGTCCGTACTCCCTACATTTGAAGCATTTAGGTCCTCTCGACTTGCTCGGACACTCCGCACACACGTGCTCCGCATCACCGCAATTGTAGCATCGCGCCTTCCTCGCATCTCCAGATCGACCGGGTTCCTTGTTCCTCTCGGTTTCGGACAGCTTCGCCACCGGCTTTACCCTGCTACTCTTCGGCTCCTCAAATTTCGTCCTCATCTCCATATCTCTTTTTATCGCTTCGTAGCGCCTGAAACGCTCTTTTAATTGCTCGATATTCCTGGCTCCGTATAGCACAGTCTTGTTCGCGACCTCGTCGGGAATGCCTTGAATAATGTAGTCTATCAAGGATTGCGTATCAACCCTTCCTTGTTTTGCAATCCCGCACATGTGATACATATATTGTTGCAGACTCTCATCTGCTTTCTTCTTTCTATGGGATAACTCGCCATGTATCTGTTGGTCGCTTACTACATTTTCAAACTCATTCCTCAACGCCTCTTTTAGCTTTGCCCAGAACTTCGCGCATCGCTCTTGTCGTACGAAGGCCTGAGCGGAGCCTGCGAGTAATTTCTTAGCATAGGCCACCATGTGGGCGTCTGACCAACCCCACACTTCTACCATTTCCTCGAAGTCTTCCACCCACTGATTTACACTCAGCAGATCATCCCCGCTGAATTTCTCTAATGAGTCTTCCACGTCTTTAAGACTCAACATCGAACCGACGCATACCTTCTGGTGATACTCATCGCGGTCCTGATACACCGCTCGCGTGCCTCTCCTGTATTCTCGCGCGCCTTGTTTATCGTCCTCCCCTTCACTTTCGTCGGAGCTCTCTTCTTCCGACGATACATCGTCTCCTTCTAGGGCCGCCTGTAGCCGCGCGCGTAGTTCGGATTTTCTTCCCGTTACCTTCAACCCCAAGCTAACGAGACGCGCTCTCAGCTCTTTCGTCCTCAGCTTCTCAAGGTCTTCCTCTCCCTCTTGACTGCGTTCGGCTCTCTGCTTGCTTCTTAGATCTCGCTGGTTTGTTGGTTCTTCGCCACGCTTCGAATCCTTAGGAGTAGATCGACCAGGTTTGCACGCTCTGTTCAACCTGGCAACCAGCACTGATCTCGCACCGGATATAGGCAGATTCATCTGTGCGAGCTTACTCCTCAGCTCCTCCAGCGTCAAATTCTCTTCACCCGACAATCGTTCGTCTTCAACGTTTGCCATTTTATTCTATTCTTTTCTACTCCCGCACAAATAGCTCCGTTCAATCGTATCGTTTCTCTGTCTTATTCAATCCCGGACGAGCCCCCACTTGTAATATCGGAATATATTAATAATGGATTGAAAATACAGATATTAGTTAGACAGAGAAACGATGTTTGATTAACAGGAAAACTAAATGCAACGCTCGTATTTACAACAAATAACTTGACAACTATTTGGTAACTCTCTCTCTCTCTCTCTCTCTCTCTCTCTCACTAGCAACTCTAACACTCGACAACACTCGCAACTCAATTCTAACGACTCTATGCTTCGACGTCTCGATCAACTCTGATTCTCGCAACACGCACACTTTTCGATTCGCCTTGGATAGCGAAACCGTCCTTCTTCTAACGCGTTTTTAAAACGCGATGGCGCTATCACTTTCTAAAAGCGTCGTCTTTACATTTCCGATGGCCACGGGCACATCCGACTGCCAGATATACAATGTATTATAAGAGTATCATTACCATACTTTTCATGAAAAGAGCAATTTTTCTTGATAACTATACTCTGTAACATAGATTGAAGTCGCTGATTTGATCCCTCTGATATCGTTGTCTTATGAGAGTCTCGCCTGGTCTTGATTGGTTCTGTTGACTCTTATCGTTGTGAAAAATCGATTCGTTGTGTACCTTTTTTGTATAGAGAATTATTTTGTGGTAGAATATAATGTTGTAATATTTGTGGTCTTTACTTTACTAATTTTGTCACTGAGCCGCTCTTTGGTTCGTTGAGCGATTCATATTCCGCATATATTCCGTACTTGCTTCGCTTGGTACTTTTATAATTTTCGCACTTACAATAAAAAATTTAATTCTTAACAGATTAAAGATTTAACTTCTTGCTTTATAGTGTACCATAATTTTTTTTTTTCTTTTTTTTTGTATAGGTTATGTGATATAGTTTGAGTAAGTAGTACATATATATATATATATATACATATATATATATATATATATATATATATATATTTACGTGACAAGCTTTCATTTCAATCTATATTTAAGATTAATATTTTATCAGTTTCTGTTCGTAACAACATCGAAGTAGTCAATAAGTTTGAAGAGTATAATTAAGGAAGTTATGAAGCAAGAGGTTAAGAACAAATTCTTAAAGAGGTTATGTACAACTCAGTAGTACTGCTTTACATTACTTTGCGAATTACTTTTCAAGCATAAAAATAGTTTAACAGCCACTTATAGTTACTTCCTTACCATTACATTCATTAAATTCGTTTGATTTTGTAAACAAAATAACCACGCTGACCAGTCTCTTATTTAAAATAGAATTATTTTGTCATATATCCAACAGTTTACTTTCTCTTCGCTTTGTCTCGTATTACGACTTTATAACGGTGTTTCTTTAAACTTTAAACGATCGTAATAAATGTATTTACGGACGATGACTGATATCTGATCTGTGTTAAAGTTTCAACTAATTAGTGCCCCGTTACTTTGGACGTTATGAAATGTTGTATAACCAAAGACTTATCTTCTCTTTTGGTAGTTGCATAAGAGAAGACTGAGCCATTGAAACGCTCGAATAGATTAGCTGATTCGCTTAACGTATTTTTACTTCCGACGAGCTAAACACAAGCGCAGAAAGCACATAAGGAATAATACAGAAACGTCAAACGTATACAGAAATATATTTCGTAAAAGCATTAGTACGTAACATGTCTTTATAATTCTATTTATGTATAGTAAAATGGCTTGTGTCCATTTTCATGAATTATAACTGACATTTCAAAGCATTCATGTAGATATGTAATTCTCGTTAATTAATAATTTAACAATGCGTCATGAAACGTATCATTTTCGTTTCTTCCTTTGTTTCGTTATACACAGGAACGAATTTGTAAATAAAGATGTATAATCAACGATAACATATGACAGCGAGTATAATAACTGTCAGCAAAGGAAGAGGTCGGTAAAATGATTGTGGTTGATTTTAGTGTATCGGTAAATAAGCTTTGACAGACGTTGCCGGGGGACTCGGTGTCGGTGAAACCGCGTCGATGAAATGATTGTCAGTAATTTAAAGATAACCCAATTTATTGATCTGTCTCCCCTTCATGGCGTTGTACGTCTCTCTATAAAACATATTCTACCTCGGAGGGCTGAAAAATTTAACTTGGTCTCACTGGACTGTAAGTAAGAAAATTGAAATGCAAAATCCACGTGTGAGCGCAACGGTTTAGATGGAAAGTTCGATAGGACAATTATGTATATTAGCCTGAAAGAAAGCTCGCGGCTTCGCACGCAACACGTAATTTCCCTCGCTGAAATAATCCTATTACAACGATACGATTTAAAATTTTCCTTAACAGACCTCGCAATGCAATTCTTCATCTACAATTTTTTATTCGGCCTGAAACAAGAGACTTTCGAAGCCTTATAGAGTCTCGCGAATCTAAAAGTCAGGTTTCAACGTATTTTCGCGTCTTATTCTATAATACTGAAGACATTAAAGGTGTTAACGATTACTGTCTCGCTATGTACGTACATCAAACGAGTACTTACGTAAGAGACGAATGGAAATGGAAACAGCCGAGAATAATTGAAGATAATTTGAATACGTTCCAGGCTATAATACAATTTCTCGTGAACCGTAATTGATTCGCAGAAGGGAATTGCTGCTTCTCACGACTAGCAAAGTGTTTCGCGAAAAAAAAAAAAAAGAAAAATGGTATCGGAAGGATAGGAAAAAAGCGGTGGCCTACATCAAGCAATCTTCATGCCGATAATGCATTTATTATTCAGTTCGTTCATTTTCTATCGCGTAACAGACACTGGGGTAACTGACAGAACGAGCGTATAAATCTTGCATCTCTCAACCTGACTTCTCCCAATTCGTATACTTCCATCCTTCGTATAAGTGACAATGAATCAGAAGAGTTTCATAGCAATATTGAACAACATACAGTCAACTACAACACCATTAGATACATCCACCATACAGTCAACTACAACACCATTAGATAACAGCAATACAATAGATTATAATTTTCTACGTGTCATTGATTCATCGTCATCATTTTCCATTTTTTTAGCATATGTAAAAACGTATCTGACGTAATCTTACCTCGCTCTTTGAGTACAAAAATCCATTCAAATGAAACAAAGGGAAAATAAATAAGAAAACAAACACTCACATACGAATCTTCATTACATAACTGTATGTACTCCTCGAGGTATAATTACTCAGACACGTTACAGCGTACCTTCTTCGTTCCCTGATGGCTGATGTTGATCGTTGACGTTTATAATGAAAGAATTTCGTCAACGGCGCCATCTGGATCCTTGTTGAAAAATTAAAATAGCCGCAACAGCACCATTAAGCTCATCACTCAGAGTAGCGTTTGTTCGTGAGTCGTGGAGGAATTATTATCATCAACGACATAAATTTTACCAGTTCCGGTAATGTTCTTTATATGGTCCAGGCACTCGAACTCGCAACATCGCTCTCCAACACGGAATTTCTTGCATGTCTGTAGTAAAAAGAAATCGATCAATTGTACAGATCAATCGTCACTCGACTGCTCGAGAATTCAGATCATCCAGAGAATAGAATAGAGACGTGGAAAAATGTAGTGCGATCATCGCAGTGGGAGGAAATAGGGGGATAGGGACCAAATGAATGAACGAGATGTTAAGGACAACTGACGATAAGTTCTTCTTTTGTCGAGAATTGCATGTTTGTGAATGGTTTGTGGGTGGTTAGGTGGAGAGAATTGAAGAGTTTGGAGGTGACTGGAAGAGTGTTTTGGGCAAGGTAGATTGCAGAATGGTTGCGGTAGCATTGTGTTAATTATGGGTTTGTACATGTAATCTTTGTATGTATCACTACATACAACCTAACGTATATTTTTAATAATACATCAGAGTTTTAGTTATTTCATAGCTATGAATTTTATACTCTATAATCTTGACGTTTTATTTCACAGAAGCGTTTGAATATCCATAAAAATTAAATGAACCAATGTATTCATTATCTTATAGAGAAGATAATGAGAATATATTATTTTTAATTATGTTCCAATTATTTATCATGATCCTGATTTCCTTATTCTGAAAATTTGAAAGGAAGTTTTGTAGTTTGATACTTTCAGCGACAAAGGGTCAATATTGCTTTAGTATATTTCGTCACATATACATGTATATCTATATGTCGGAGATGAAAGGACACCGAAACCTTTGGATAGCCCCGCAACATTGCAATCTAAAGTCTACTATAACTGTAACTAAACTATTGTAGTTATTCAATCCGATTGTAATTGTTCGAGATTAGTGACGGTGAGCTTTGGCTCGAGGTGACAGTCTGTCGCCCAACGTAGCCGCGGTCAAGGGATGAACGCTTTGCCTAACAAAGGTATGGAGTAATTCTATAGCTCTCCTTAAAAGAAGTATTCGTGGCGACACGCGACAGTAAACATTCCAACGGTTTCTGTCCCGTGGCTCGCCACACGCAGACCCTATTCTTCGAGTAAGATGATTGCCAGATGTCGATGCGTCTCCGCAGTACATGTTCGGCTAGCCCGAGGGCCCGTTATAAATCTTAAGGTTTAGTTAACTAAAGTCCTTCAAACAGACAAACAGTCTTTGTCCCAACTACGGGAAGATAGGGGAGACATATTTTTCAACGAGCGGCGTCTCCCACTAGCAACTTTCCCTCGAGGGCGGCTAGCATCTTTTTCTAACCACCGATATGGAGATTGACCAATTAGCAGCAACGTCAATTTCTCTTACTTCCTAAACGAAGGCTTTCCTCGACGAATCCGATGATCTCGTGTCCTTAGACACACCCCATTATAGTTTTCCTCTGTGGCATCATCGGGACGGGACGGGCATTCTTTTACGCGCTCCCGTCGACCAAAGAGTAACGTCTTTACGCTCAGCAATTATTTTTACGAGTCAGACTTAGATTCAGCGAGAACGCCCATCTGTCATCCCGTTGGCCGCGGATTCGTTATTGAACCGGAGACCACTGTCACTAGTGTCGCGGACGTCTCACCGCCGTGGTAGATTGTCAAACCTGTGTTATTCATACCTGTGTCAATAAATCGTATCTTCGTTACACCGCAACGATGGCTACCTTCAATGAAGACTCCTCAAACACCGACAACCCTATCCCCAATGTCATTCCGACATATATATCCACCGAAAATGCGCTCTTGTAGACAAACGCTCGATTCGCGTCATAGCTTTTAAAGCTTGTCGCATCTCAATCCGTTGGAAAAAGTTTTTCCTGTAGCATATTTTATTTTTACGAACCAACAAGGTCTTTGTTTATTTCCTTCTTTTTTTTGCTCCAATTCCCCCATTGTTTTTTCAAGGATAGTATTTCAGAGCCATTAGTCAAGTTCATTGTAACAATAAACGTACGTTTCGGAAACATTTTGTGCTGTGAAACAGAATACACTAAAGTTTGAAGGTCACATCGATTTTCGAAAGTTTATAAATGGAGGTGTATGACAGTATCACCAGCTGTTGCTGTCCAAGTAACTCCAACATCGAAATACTACAACGATTCCAATCGAAAACGCTAAGAGCCTTAATAGACGCACCTTGGTATGTTACCAACGAAACCATCCATCGCGACCTCAAGATATCTACAGTCAAAGAGGAAATAGCAAAATATAGCGACAGATATAGCAAAAGAGTCAAGAAACACCGAAACCCGCTAATCACTGGACTACTCGATACGACGGACCAGATTCGATTTCTTTTTACTACAGACATGCAAGAAATTCCGTCTTGGAAAGCGATGTTGCGATTTCGAATGCCTGGACCATATAAAGAACATTACCGGAACTGGTAAAATTTATGTCGTTGATGATAATAATTCCTCCACGACTCATGAACAAACGCTACTCTGGGCGATGAGCTTAATGGTGCTGTTGCGGCTATTTTAATTTTTCAACAGGGATCCAGATGGCGCCGTTGACGAAATTCTTTCATTATAAACGTCAACGATCAACATCAGCCATCAGGGAACGAAGAAGGTACGCTGTAACGTGTCTGAGTAATTATACCTCGAGGAGTACATACAGTTATGTAATGAAGATTCGTATGTGAGTGTTTGTTTTCTTATTTATTTTCCCTTTGTTTCATTTGAATGGATTTTTGTACTCAAAGAGCGAGGTAAGATTACGTCAGATACGTTTTTACATATGCTAAAAAAATGGAAAATGATGACGATGAATCAATGACACGTAGAAAATTATAATCTATTGTATTGCTGTTATCTAATGGTGTTGTAGTTGACTGTATGGTGGATGTATCTAATGGTGTTGTAGTTGACTGTATGTTGTTCAATATTGCTATGAAACTCTTCTGATTCATTGTCACTTATACGAAGGATGGAAGTATACGAAATTGATAAAATTATTAATAATATTTACGAAGAGAAAGTAAACTGTTGGATATATGACAAAATAATTCTATTTTAAATAAGAGACTGGTCAGCGTGGTTATTTTGTTTACAAAATCAAACGAATTTAATGAATATAATGGTAAGGAAGTAACTATAAGTGGCTGTTAAACTATTTTTATGCTTGAAAAGTAATTCGCAAAGTAATGTAAAGCAGTACTACTGAGTTGTACATAACCTCTTTAAGAATTTGTTCTTAACCTCTTGCTTCATAACTTCCTTAATTATACTCTTCAAACTTATTGACTACTTCGATGTTGTTACGAACAGAAACTGATAAAATATTAATCTTAAATATAGATTGAAATGAAAGCTTGTCACGTAAATATATATATATATATATATATGTACTACTTACTCAAACTATGGATCACATAACCTATACAAAAGAAAGAAAAAAAAAATTATTGTACACTATAAAGCAAGAGGTTAAATCTTTAATCTGTTAAGAATTAAATTTTTTATTGTAATTGCGAAAATTATAAAAGTACCAAGCGAAGCAAGTACGGAATATAGGGATATAGGAAGCGATGGGGAACAGCAAGTAACTCCAACATCGAAATACTACAACGATTCCAATCGAAAACGCTAAGAGCCTTAATAGACGCACCTTGGTATGTTACCAACGAAACCATCCATCGCGACCTCAAGATACCTACAGTCAAAGAGGAAATAGCAAAATATAGCGGCAGATATAGCAAAAGAGTCAAGAAACACCGAAACCCCCTAATCACTGGACTACTCGATACGACGGACCAGATTCGCAGGCTGAAGAGGCACTACCCGCTAGACCTAAACGTTAGATTCATTTAATTATCCAAATTAAGTATATCCACTTACTTATAATACTTATAAATTATACCTATCTATAATAAGTATTAACTTATTGTAAATAAACAGCCATGTCACTGCGCCACGCCAGAAAAATTACTGAAAATTCTCAACGCGAGAATTGATTGTATTCCAACAAATGAATAAAAAAAAAAGCTGTTGCTGTCCCCAAGCGCCAAAATACGTTCTGACTACTATTTTATGCATCTCACAGAAGTATGTCTTCATTCATCATCTCCCATGTCATCCACCAACGTGTTCTTAACATGTTATCTCCTAGTAAAATATTGATGTTGAGTCAGATATCCAATTGAATAATCTTTTCGGTGTCTACTATAAGACATTTAAAACCAAGGCTCGTACACACGTGTGCTTATACGTCAGATGTAATACTTAACACGAAACCTGCTTATATTAATATTAAATTTATGCATAGTAGGATGTTCGACCTTTGTAAAAATGAAATTATAATACATACAGTTTCACCGTGGAAAAGTGAATCTTTCTAGCATGTCCACGCAAATGCAGGGGAGGGGAGGACTGTGCATGCACCAAACAACTTTACGTTCGTAATTTTTCACACAAATGTACAACTGTAGGGAAATAATTATCTCTGATTTTTCGGATGTTAGGAATCGACAATATCGCATAACGGAATGCTGTGTTCTACGTATTCTATTTTTGTTACGAAAGTGGTACAAACGAAGTCCACATAAGAATAGTACAACAAAATCGGTTGAGGTTAGGTTATCGTGCAGATATCGCGGCTTTTGCATTGGAAATCACGCAACTGCCAGTCTCGTCGTTCCTTGTAAACGAAAGAAAGGTATTGTAATCGGTCGGAATTAACATAAAACTCGTCGCATGCGACCATATGGCCTGAATGTTGAATAAACGAGAGTAGAGCGCGAGCTATGTGATTCTAACCGTTTAGGCGGAAACTAATGATTGTAACCAGAACCGAGATATATGCCAATATTACTTTGCTCGACAAAGCGTATAAGATGAGGAGAGAATCGCGATAAGGTAGAACAAGAGACAGATATTCTCTACGTAAAGCAAGTCTGTCAACTAGATTGAAATCCTATAGCTATAACTACAGTGAATCCATATTCTGGTCAATTGTCTTTTCACAAATGAAGCTTCTGAAGAACGGAATTGATACAATAACTACTGTTCATTCATAACTACTGTTGTAAAAATCTATATATTTGTCTATCTATATCTATATATATCGATCTATATATATTTGTCAGAATGTCATTTTATCAAAAAACCCATCCTCTGTGTTACGCCGGGCCTCTCTGCCTGGCCCAGGTCACACACCGCGGGCCAGACGGACACCAGATGTCCGCCTTTCCGTACGGCGTACCCTCAATATCCTTAAGCACCCGTCATAAACCCGAGTCACTTGCCTGCTAAGGTCCTTCAAAACAAACAAACATCTGTGTCCGAAGAATTTCTAAAGACTATTGTCTACTACGGCGGGACAAGGGAAAGTTAGTTTTCTCACGTGCGCTGCAACTTTTCTCCCACTAACCACTTTCTCTCGAGGGCGGTTAAGACCCTTCGGTTAACCAATTAACAGCGAAACCTGTTTCCCTCACTCTCTTAACTAACATCGGCACCAACAAATCCGATGGTCCCGTGCGCTAGACACACCCATCCTTAGCTTTCCTCCGACACAGCATCGTCACTCAACTTCACTTCTTCTACATCGTTCAAAAGTCAACTACTAAGTATACGCTAATGCCCAGCGGGGCAGTCTAAGCATAACGCGAGAGTCGGTCTCGGTATTGTCGAGCATACATTTCCTCTCCTAAATATCTCATAGTGCTACGTCCACTAATACACTGAATCCACTTATAAGAGCCCTGCTCTAACGCACATATCTATCTTAGCTTCGTGCGACAAGTTGTTAATTACTTATTTCTCTCCGTCAGTGTAATCTAAGTGCTGGAAACATATAATTTATAATTCTGTGAATCACAGGGTTATACAACCTCAATCACCCTTATTATCTCAACGGAAATCAGGGGATCGATCAACTCGTGGTGTCGATTGTTATAATCGTAACGGGGATTTACGACCCCCGTTGACGTCTCTCCTTGCGATTACGTCTCCCCGCGATTGGTCGAAGAAACACTCTGTAATCATAGTTTAACGAAGCATAATTAATAGAAGAGGTAGAGCGTTAAGTGGAGATGATTTAATCACAGTTAAGTAGATAAATCTCTATATTAGTCTCTTTAATTAAAATGTCCTACGTTTTATTTGCGTCATTTTTTTTCTTCATCCAATTTAAAATGTTTAAATAACAATAGCCTATACAATATAATTTTATGTAAAAAAATTGATTATACCATGTTTATTACAGATATTTAACATTTTTGTGTACATACAAAATTTAAATTATACCTCGCTTGAGAACAAAAATTGTATTTGTTTTCCTAACATGTACTAATAATTATTGATCAAACTAGAAAAAGCTGGAGGAGATTACTTAGGAAGATTACTTAGCATCTTATATTCCTGGCAAGAGAAAATGAAAAATTCGTTTCTTCTCTTTGCTTCCCTGTTCCTTCTTTCCTCCTTTTTCCATTTTTACATCGCTTTGTTTTACATCGCAATTTACATTTATTTGTAAAGTTTGAATCTCCTCGATATTGAAGATGTTGAAGCTGCAAGTATGTATTTCATTTTAATCCATTCGAGACCGAGATTTAATTGTAAGACGATACCTAGGTGTCGGTACGATCTGAATGTTTAGTTGGAATGATTCTGTGTTTTACTCTCTCCAGGGTATCCTTTTCATACTTTGATTTTAAATCGATGACAATCTTAAATAGTATGCCTCATATTTTTAAAATATAAAATTATATACTATGTTATTCTATAATGTATTATGTACAGTTATATATATATATATATATATAATATATTGAAATATTCAATATTCTATATTGAAAAAAATATGAAATTAACATGATATATACATTACTACATAAGTTATATATAAAATATGTATATTATACCCTTGCCTACTGACTGATATGAATTTCTTTCGGTCTCGAATGCGTTAAAAGAGAGCGCAAAGAAGTCGAAATTACTTATTGTAATTAGTAAAACGACCTGAGAGGCAGACAGATACAAGAAAGAAGGAATATTATATTAGCGGCATTATCATGTTTTTGCTCTCTTTAAGTCTTTCATCGAGACAGACAATCTACAGGTATTAATCGACCAATTTCTCCAAGCTGATAACTTCGAATTGATGTTTATATATAAGAAGTGTTATGTGTTAATCTGTCTAAATGTTTAAAAGGTGTTATAAATTAAATGTTGTTAAACGATACGTAATTGCCTTCTGATCGTAAATTTTACTATCAAGGGGTGTTTTATGTATGCGTAATCATTGTGAATTATAACAATTTATGTGATCGATATTAAAGGTGTTTAAAAGCATGTATTTTTTTCTATATTATTATTCTCCTATATTATTATCCTATATTATTATAGCATTCCTATATTATTATAATATCCAATTACATGTTGATACACAAGATATACAGATTATTATTTATAACGTTTTGGTTTTCTTAATTGAGTCATTCATTTAGTACAAATGATAAGAAATTAGTAATAATTCACAAAAAAAGGATATGGTAGTAGAAATATTATAAAAAAACATTTTCTCTTTTAGTGTAGAGTTACTCCTTCTTACAGACAGTGTCGTACAAATCTGTACGTCTCTGAGAAAATGTAGGTATCTGAGCCCTTACTTCCTCAACAACTTTTACATCTGATAGAAAAAAGAAACATACGAAGTAATAAGTAATGCTTACTAATAAATTCAACAAATACAGAGGAAGATGGCTAAATCGATAAATTAACGAGACTAAAAATTAATTACATCATGGATCTCTCGCTTTTAATTTTAAGCTGTAAATTACCGATATCGGTGACTGCCATATTCTCTTGAGTTTCCAAATCGTAAAGAATCTTTCCCCAGGGATTGGTCAACTGTGTATGTCCCCATGCGACGTAACTTGCTTAAGGAACACGAGCCGGTGATATGCAGGCAACGTATAATTGATTATCATTCGCTCTGGAACGCTGAAGTAAAGACCAGTGCAATGGTCCAGTGGTCATATTGAATGCCGCTGGATATATCAGCATTTGGCAACCTAACCCAGAGAAGCAGGAAATATGAAGCCACCGAATACCAATTATCTTCGTAGTTGCACGGTTCACATTCCATCATTTCTGAATATGCGGGGACAGTCCTCTTATTGTGCTTTTAATTCTTTTATTTGTTTCATTTTCAGCAAATATACTGGTTTTTTAAATTAAGCTTCTTTTTATACAGAGTTACAGATTATATTAATTTTATATAGAATATATTTAAGAAAGATATTTAATTTTTTGCTAGTTAAGTATTGATCGGTTAAGTTACTGTACCTTTGTTCCGATAAATGCGTGCCATTTCCTCGAATCTAATATCATAGCAAATGCCAATACCTATTTTGCAGCCCTTCACATCGAACGTCGTTAGGGAGTTACCAGGACTGAGTGAATCACTCTCTCGAAAAGTAATCTTATTAGGAATGTCGATGTCGAATAGATGTACCTAATAACATAAAAATGTGGTAGCTAATTCTATTGCTGCAACTTTTGTAATTTAATATCAAAGTTACCAACTCCTAAACTTTAATTATTTTTTATTTAATAACTGACAGCGTTTTTATCACTTTCTTTTATTAAAAAATCTTATCATTTAATAATGTTTAAAAAGGAGAAAAAATAAGTATTTTCGTATGTGAAAAATTTATACAACAACAAACACATTACAACAAAAATGGGCGTTTCCCGTATCATAACGTATTTTATAAACCGTAAATTATAGAATTGGTTATAGTATACGTATGTACATATGTATATTCCTAAATTATTCCTAGATAGAGTCACTTTCTTCACCCCAATATTTTCAACTTCAAAGCCATAAAGGAATATATTACTTACCTTTCGGTGTCTTGCTATCAAAGTTCCATCGGGACCCCAAATAGTACAGGTATTGTACAATTTATCGCCCTCTATTTCAGGCATCGTACCACCAACTACATAGATGTTGTTTTCTTTAGCTGCATTCGATGAAGCAACGCTCGTTTCACCATCAGGAATACTCTCGGCGTATTTTGGAAAGTACTCTGCATTGCAATATTTCAATTAATGAAAAATAACTGTCTTTTGTTCCAACCATAAATTAAATTGAAATGTTTGTCAGTTTTTTATTTTCTAAATTATCAAAATAACTAAGTTTTATATTTCGACTTAATTAAATATGCAATTACTTAGCTAATAGTATATATAATAAATTGTTTCTACAGGTTCAAAATGAAAAATGAATATTTAGAAATACTTAATTACGACAATGCTATTTGTGTTAGCATCAGTGGCTTGTTACTCAACGACTTTGCTAGTACTTTTTGAAACATAAAGTTAGTTTTCAATTAACACTTATACTAGAGGCGGAATTATAAATGCAAAATAATTGATAATACTAATTTATAAGTACCTAATTATTAGTATCTTAAAAAATATATTTATACAAAAATCACGATAATCATGAAAATGGGGAAATCCTATATTCTCGACTCAATTCACAATTTATTTTGTATATTAATTAGATTCCGCGCTCATCAGTACGTACTCACTGGCGACATCGAGAAAATGTATCGGCAATTCCTCGTACGACCAGAGGATCGGAAATATCAAAGGATATTATGGCGCAGCGCGAGTGGAGAAACAGAAACATATGAGCTTAACACCGTAATACTCTTATCATAGAAATAGAAGCAGTCCTCAATTCCCGCCCGCTAACTTCTATCTCCACCGATCCAAATGATCTCCTAGCCCTCACTCCCGGACATTTCCTCATTGGCGATTCATTAATGTGCTTACGTGATCGAGATTTCAGGGACATTCCATCGAACCGACTCTCCAAATGGCAGCATATCCAACAGCTTAAACAACATTTTTGGAACCGCTGGCATAAGGAGTATTTGAACGAGCTAACCAACCGCAATAAATGGAGCAAGGGTGGACACAGCATCCAAAAGGGCACAATCGTCATCCTCAGAGAGGACAACGTTCCCTCCATGCATTGGCCTCTGGGCCGAGTTATCAAGGTTCATCCAGGCGCCGATGGTGTCATCCGGACAGCTACAGTTCAGACGGCAAAGAGCATTTTGGATCGGGGCGTCAAAAGGCTTGTCCCACTGCCAATTCAACCCGATCTCGAGAAACCCGAACAACTAGCCACCGAGACGAAATAAGATGGGAACTTCAACCACACCTCGCTAGTTTGATCGGTACCCTCTCAACGGGGGGAGAATGTTACGCCATGCGGCTTACCATAGGTCATATTCTTAACTATCGATCGCGGCACTATAATGTCGCAGACGGATCGTCGCGTCTGCCCGGCAAACAAACATTATAGTGGCAAGCGCATGGTTCATTAAGCAGGGCGACTTCCAGAAACGTCGACTCGTGGCCCGTATTTTACCTCGCGTAAAAGAATGTGGCGTGATCCGAACGTAGCGGGGGTCGCCTTCCAGAAAAAACGAAAAAAATCGAAAGGCGTTCAGAACTTTTCGAGAAGTCGAACCGTCAACACATGTGGTATGTCGCGCATTACTTATCAACCAAAACGCAGTTACATTTTTTTTGTTCCATTTATATCTTTCTAGTTAATAAGTTGTTGAAATAAACATTAATTTATTTGTGTTAATTCTGTGGAATTTCATTGAACTACCCTTATTATCATAATCGAAATAAGGGGATCGATCAGTTCGTGGTGTCGATTATTTAATCGTAACGGGAACTTACAACTCTCGTTGACGTGCTATCCCGCGATCGCGTCTCTCCGCGAACGGTCGAAACAAAATGATTCACTAAAAACTGTCCTGAATTCCTAAGAAGTTATTTACCGCAAAACTGACAAAGTGTTTATTTAAAAAATGAGGTTGAAGGTAGTCCTTTTCTTTCATTTCATTCATTTTCATTTTCTTTCTTAAGTATGGCTAACACAATATCTAATCAATTAAAATTTTATATTTTCACGTGAAAAGTTTCTTTAGATAATTATTATCAACATGATGACTAACTCTTACGGATTAATACGTGTCTGTAGGGCAATCCGGTGGACTTGATCGGCTTTTTACTTCGAAAGTTGAGTAATCGGTGTCGCTTTCTTACGCATCTTTGAACTGTATAAATGTTTTAAAATTGTTTGATCCAGAATGTACCACACCGAACAATCAAGAAGGCAGGTGCCTTGACTACAGAAAATGTAAACCTCTGCAAGAAATATGGCAGATACAGTACCGTACAGCCACCGATTTTTATAGACGATCAGTGTGCAGATACCAGGGCAATGTTACGATCGTTTGCTGTCCGGACGATCCAAACAAAGAGAAGAGAGAAATTTTAATAAAAACTGTGTATAAGTATAAGGCTTGGCGACCACCATACTGTAGTTTTAGCAACGTCTCTCATACCAGGGTGGTCGATGGTAAACCAGCTGAACTTGGTACGTTTTATGTCTTTCTTTCCGATTAATAATAAGCCATTTACTGCAAAGAATGAACTTTAAAGGCATTAAACAGCACATCAATGTACATTTCAATTAGACTAAATAATAATGCTATGATTTTATCGGTAGTAACTTTACTTATTAACTTGAATTATTTCTTTCTTCTACTCCATGTTAGGAAGAGTATCTTTTTGCTTGAAATAAAAAATTGATATAGGAGTAATAATATGGATAGAGATCAAAAACTGTTAGGGCAGAAATTACACGTTTGAACTTTATAGTTCAGTATAGTTCAAATAGAAATTATATAGAATTATTTAATAATTTCTATTCCAGTGGAATAAAAATTTAATTTCTGTCTTTATCAAATCTCTATTTCAGAGTATTTGTACGTATGTACTTATCGTCTGCTGTATGATCGAATATCGAATAGATAATAATCGTTGTTACTCATTATGTGAGAAAAAATTATGTATATTCACAACTATGACTATTGCATTTTAGGCGCTTGGCCATGGATCGCTGCATTAGGTTTTCGTAATCCCCGAAACCCAGACAAACCACTATGGAAGTGCGGAGGTTCCCTGATAACGGCTAGGCATGTTTTGACCGCAGCACATTGTGCACATATGGATGGAATAGAAAGCATACACAATCATAATATTGCCATTCTTAGATTGGTGGAGGAGGTGCCATTTTCGAGTAAGTCCTCAAATATATATATATATGCTATTGAGTATTACTGAAGTATCATATCCTGAAATTTCTTACTGTACACATATATTGTGTCATAAAGCGTGTACAATTCTTTCTCATACTTTTGGTCATTCGTTTCCTGCATTTTCATTTATTTTTTTATTTTTCAGGGTACGTATATCCCATTTGTACGAAAGAGCCCCTACGAAAGAGCAACTTTGTCGGCTATAACCCCCTTGTTGCTGGATAGGGAGCATTAAGATATAGTAATTGATATCAATTTTATAATAAAATTAAACAGTTCCAGTCTTAAATATCTTTCTTATTTTCTTCGTAGGACGACCACGACGTAATGCATTAATGGAAGTACAAATGCCAGTGATTAAGAACGCCGAATGCAAAATAGCTTATTCCAAATTTCCTAATGCACCTGATATCACTGATGGTATAATATGCGCCGAACATGCTCAGGGTGGAGAGGATTCTTGTACGGTAATTAAGTTACAGAGTTACTACAAACTATACGGTATCTGAAGACACGTCAATTCGAATTAACATCAAATCGACGTCTTAAACATTAGAAATAATAGATAAACACAATTCAATAGTTTTGCCCACTTCTCACACCTCATTATGGTATTTAATCTAATTTCCTTCTAATCTTAGTTTTGCTCAAAATACATATAACATGTACATTATAAATTGGAGCATTTCAATACACAAGTCAATAGAAGATTATTACTGTATATAAGTATAATTTCAATACAATTCGATCGATATATTTCAGTATCTTTGATTAAAAATTTAACGATCCTTTCAGGCTGACCGCGGCGGACCACTGCTGATACAACATGAATTAACCTCGTATTTAATAGGTATTGTGTCTTATGCTTATAAGTGCGGCACAGCTGGGTATCCCAGCGTTTACACTAGGGTCACATCGTACCTTGACTTCATTCTCCAAGCGATGCAATAATATGATATTACTGTTCCATAAATATCATTGTGTAAAAAACGTAAAGTTGGATTTTCTTATTGTGGAGATAAGAAACAGCTCAAATTTACATTGTTTTGTACGTTACAAATTATAGGCTTAAAATGTACGAAATGTAACTTTGAAACGACACTAATTTTTTACGCACGATAAACCTCCACAACTTAGGTATGTAAAGATGATAAACGTATATTAATTCTATTAATTTGGTAATAATAAACCAACTTTCTGAGAAGTTCTGTAAATTTCGTTTCTGTTGTATCAAGAGAATAATGGAATATTCCACTTAGATCGTATACTTCTTGTATGTACATACAAAATTTTCCGGCTAATCTAAAACACTTCATAAGATAGAGAGCTTCTGGAAATTCGGACACAGAGAGTGCATAAAATACAAGATAAGTCTCGTGTCTTTCAAAATTATTTTTTATTCGCTAAAAACGTCCTGTGTACTCATGCAATCACATGCAACCTCGAAACTTCACTTATTTTTTATCACTTTCCAATTCAATACACTGTTTCTGCATTTTTGACTATATGTAAGAGAAATTTCCATTCAGCCAAAGGTGTACTTACAGATTATAGATTCCTATACGACTCTCGGTAAAAATTTATCCGCACTCCAGATAGTTAAAACTTCTGTCGACCGTATTGATCCATCTGCACTCTTCGTATGACGTCAATATCTGTTCAGTGCTGCTGCGTAGGTTACATTGTGTTACGTCAATTCGTTTGTGACCGTTGCGCGAGTAATGGCGCTTTGCAATGGTGATTTGCAGGAAAACAGTGCAGGATGCTGTGATTCGTTTCTTGTGGTCGGAGGTTATGTTTGATGCCTATATTTATCAAAGATTTAATGCACATTATGGAGAAAGTGTTTTGTCACGAAGTGTGTTTGAATGGGCACAAAAGTTCAAAGAAGATCGCACAAGTGTTATGAAAAAACAGCTGGACGCCCGTCCACATCCACGATGACAACATTGAACGTGCTCATGAACTTATGCTCTATGGAATAGACGAGTGACGCTGGATAATGTGGCAAATCATTTGCAAATCAGCCACGGCTCTGCTTATGCAATAGTGCACGACAGATTTGGGTGTTAAAAAGTTTGTGCGAGATGGATGCCGAAAAAGCTGATGAAAAGGTGAAGACGACGATGCATTCGTGGTTCGCAGCTCAGCCCAAAACATTTTTTAATGAGAAAATACGAAGGTCGTTCAGCAAATGGACAAAGTGTATACAGAAATTGAGTGATTATGTCAAAAAATGATGTATGTCTTTTTTGACAATTGCTTAAAATAAATTCTACACCGACAGAGCGGGTAACTTTTTACTCACCCTCGTAAGACACTTAAATTTCCAATCTATTATGATGAATAAAAGAGCTTATACTATTAAATCTAATTGTATTTTGTTGCATGAGAGTACACGTGTATGTGATGTACATTACCTTCATATCCCCTTGAACGCTTCAATATTGCGCATATATACTATATTTTGTACAGCTTCTATAAAATTTTGTATGTTTGTTTAGGCTGTTAATCTAGAGGCTGGAGTACAAAGAAGTGGCACAATGATGTGGGCTGATGACATTTATAATTATCAAGGAATCACCCCTACATTCGCTCAGGTATATATCGTTGACTATAATGTATTTAACATATATGATTGTTAGAATATTAATAATTAATTTTTAATTCTATCAGAATTTTAATGAAACTGTCCCTTGGGAAGGAAGAACTGATACCTTGATATCACGGTTTGTACATCCTATATGTACGACAAATTTTAGAACATTATATAACGAAGAACCAGATCGTCGTGGCCATGTGATGTGAATAAAAGGACTTGAATTTGATGATATTTTTATAATGTCAGATAACATAACTAAGTATCTTCACAGTAAGATAGGATGACATGGTTTACATGATCTTAATGTTGTTCACTTGAGTGATGATATTATAAGGAAAAGTGTAATATCACAGGTAGGATGATTCATAATTTAGAACTACTAACTCATGTATGTATTAAAAATTAAAGAAATATATTAAATTTTATAGGATATTTATGTTTAGTAACCAGTAATTCAGAGATTGGTATTCATGGTTACTATAACGAGGCTGTAGAAACGCACCCTTTCTTCTTTGCAAATGGTCCTGTATTTATGTCTAAGCCGAAACTGGAACCTCTGAATAATTTAGATTTATTCTTGTCATTTTCTAAAATACTTATCTACAGTATACCATAAGGAATGATACCGTATCACACCTAATCAAGTGCCTTAAGAAACATCAACAGGATATCACAGTAATCCCTTATCGACTGATATGTAAGTAAAAGTTATGTGTCATTGTTATACACAGTTATGTGTTAGTGTTATACACAGTTATTTATCATTTTCTATTAATTCAGTTGTAGCCACTACAATATCTATGACACCGGTAGTAATTATAAGAACAATAATGATGTTCTATAAGAGGAAATGATGATTAGGAACAAAAACTTACAGGTAAGTCAAAGTATATGTTATTTGCCATTTGAAAAGAAAGTTACTAACTTAGAATTTTTTGATAAATAATAATTGTGCAAAATATATTGGATTTCAAATTTGTCAAAAATTGAAATTTAAGAAGCATTGTAATAATATAACATTAATATTTTGATTTTTCAGGAGATATCATGCGGTGGATGGATAATATGTAAAAAATATTAAGCAGTATATGAATTTTCATATTGCGTAGAGATAACAAAATGAATTTTAAAAAATGTCGACATGGTAATAAGAAATAGCATCATGACAAAGAATATATAACCACAGTTTCATTTTTTATAAATAAAAATTTGTTGTTCCAGATTTTGAAATATAGTGAAACGTTTAATTAGTATCTTAATATCTTTAAATAATTATTATTTTAGAATCAATTGTAATTGTATCATACGTACTTTTGAATTCGTGCAAGAACATATGTAATTTTGAAGTAGTTATTATTAGGAAATTGTTAGACGCGAACAGTATGCGAAAAGTTAGTATGCAGCGTAATAATTATCAATCAAAACACAAGAATTAAATTCTTGAGGAAAAAATTTCCGGAATTTCTTATTTACACGATTATAAAGAAATCCATAATAAAAAGGAGCTGCTTTCTAATACTTCTCTTCCTTGTAATGCCTATGTTAATGATAACGAGGTTCGACTTTTTGTTTTTAGAGGGATACTGGAAAATTTGAAAGTACAGTACCATTGGGAAGAAAATCACGATATTGAAAACGATATTTGCAAGTAAATTTCCAAAACATCTGTTTTCAAATTTTCGCTTTCTATTTCACATTAAAAGAAAGGGCTGCCTTCTTTCTCTGCAAGACAAAACAAACATTCTGAATCTCGTATCAATGAATGATGTCAATAAGTTATTTTTCTTTTCAGATTGAACAATATTCCAGATTTATTCATAATTTCATACTACGCGAAGAATAGACTTTCATAGGTATATAAAGGAAATATTAAGTATAGGAAAACTCTTTTTCGTTGTAGGTGACATATGCTTCACGGTTGAACACGTGTATTTTTGAACACATATAAATGAAAAAGTACTCTTATGGAGAAAAAGAATTGATACCTTCGATTGACATTAGATAATGTATATAAACTTATGAACAATCACTATCAGTTTGTATTTTAGGTGCACACGCAGATTTGTTGGAGTTCTTATAAAATGTACATCCTGTACGAACGTTTTATTCTTCCAAATTTTACGATACTATGTCTCATATAATAACTATATGGATTAAACGTAATATAAATGATCCGAAAATAGACTCGAACGACATTAATTGTCTTTCTATTTATACCAATATCGAAAATACAAGTAAAGCTGGAGCAATAGTATGCAAGAATGGACTATTTATTATTTTAAAGCAAATCATAGCATATTCAGAATGCACAGTATTATCATGAAATGTAAATGAATCAGTTATAAACGAACGATTTTACTGTAAAATCATTGCCTCCTTTTTTTCATCTGAAATATAGCAGCAATGAGTACATTCTTTTAATATATAATAAAACGAGATATCTTTATAAAGTTACATATGTCATCACTGGTAACTGTTATCTCGTATGACACCAAATATACCGTTAGTATGGAATGATATTTTTATGAAGATATACTTTAATGATAGATTTTATGAATGAAACGTTATATAAGAAAAATTATCTCTTGTTATTCTATGAAGTGTAGTAGCTAATGAAGATTAATTTTACGAAGTATTAGAGCAAAAGAGAATTAAAAAATTAAAAAGATCTAAATAAGATTGTTCGTGTGGCTTAATTATCTCAATTCTGGTACACCACTTGTTACATTCTAACTAATTAGCGCTAAACAATAACTTGCAAATATTAAAGATATTAACACCTTAATATTAACACCTAAAGGTTTTCAGGAAATTTTATAATATTTGATTATTGTATATCTAGTCATTGATTGATAAAATTTCTTGTATAAGCATAGATCGAGGTTGACGTCATACGCAGATTGCATTACAGGTATCGTTTTAATTTATTTTATGGCTAGAATCATTTGAATATTATACGAATAATTATTTCCATTCGAACGATTAATAAATCACGTACCTATAAAAGATATATTATGAAAAAGACGTGACGAAACAAAAAAATATTGGAAATTCCGTTGTCATTAGATCAATTATTTTTGCAATGATTTTTATTTCCATGTAATTACATATGAAATGGGTAATTCATTAACATCTCCTCGAATCGAATATAATTCGTTACACTTCACAACGATTCAAATAATGGACGGGAAATATATAATAACTTTCCTGTCCTTGCGTTAAAATAGTACTGTACAAATCAGATGATACAGGAAATACCCAAAAAACCCAATTACATCCACATTGCATGACAGCACACTTGCAATGGATTTTTGTGATTTCAATGTCACAGACAATGACACAACTAATCAGAACACGTTCGAGGCTATAGACATTGAAATTACCGCGTGTTTAATACGTTTAAAGCATAAATCTAAATTTCACGCGATTATTTCTTTGTACATTGTGAAACTCTTAAATTATCTTAATCGAATAAATAATCCTAATGTAATAAAACATCTTGAAATAGACCTAGATATCTGAAACAGAAACTCGAAGGATAAGAAATCCTAAAAGGTACTAATCCTAAAATAACAAACTCCTAAATAATAAACAAGTGATAAAACCTGTTATAAATAATAAAGCTTACCTGGAATAATCAAATCCTAACTAATCGAAAATAAAATAAGGCAAGCAATTCTTAATCTTTCAAGTAATTTTTCCGAAAACACAGAAAGATAGAGAAATTAAAAAGACGCAGCACAAATTGCAGCACAATGAAAGTTTCAGAGCGATGAATACGATCGTATTAAACTAAATAATTTTCAAAAGTGAAATTACACTGAAACGTATATCGATGATATTTGTCATTTCTACGATCTGTTTCGCTTGATCGTGCTTCTTTTCTGATGTAAATTCAATTTATAATACGAACTAAGTTTCCTTTATTATTATTAGTCCTGCGTCTTTTTAATTCGTCACTTCTTTTATTTCAGAACAATGACGGGCTCCAAGATGCTGTTCGGATGTTTGGCGTTAATTGCTTTTCTGCATCCATTAGTTCACGTTTGTACTTCGAGTAGTACAGCTCAAGGTTTGTACTTCGAGTTGTCTTTTTCCATGCACTTCAAATTCCAATACGATCTGGTCACGTGGCCTTCGTACAATTTCGAAATTTTACCTGTTTGGTAATCGTCAATGAAAAAAGAAGTTATGCGTGACCTCAACACATTGAAACAATTTTTATGATTTTTTATTTGCCGGTTGGTCAGCAAGTTAATGGAAAAATTTCACTTAACTATTCGCGTTAATTTCTTCGGTTTAACTTTTGGGAAATGCTTCGTTAGCTTCGGGAATATTCCAACGATTCGTTTTACGTACAAAATAAGCATGATAAGTATTACATAACGGTAATGTAATATCGGAATATATTAAAGGTGTAATTTTGTCCGATTAATTATAATTTATTAATAATGGATTGAAAATACAGATATTAGTTAGACAGAGAAACGATGTTTGATTAACAGGAAAACTAAATGCAACGCTCGTATTTACAACAAATAACTTGACAACTATTTGGTAACTCTCTCTCTCTCTCTCTCTCTCTCTCTCACACTAGCAACTCTAACACTCGACAACGCTCGCAACTCAATTCTAACGACTCTATGCTTCGACGTCTCGATCAACTCTGATTCTCGCAACACGCACACTTTTCGATTCGCCTTGAATAGCGAAACCGTCCTTCTTCTAACGTTGTCTATTGTTTCCCTCATACCTATGTAAGAACTACCAACTACGTGCCTTTAGTCACGTAGGCACTTTTAAATGTAAACGAACCACAGAAACACGACGTACACGGTTTTTCTATTTTCAGCCGATCTCCAATCAAAGCTATTCTACGATATTACAATCGGCCTTTCCTGACAATCACATCTGCCCTCAGATGTGCTCATCATCGCCGCTCGCACTTACATCACTATCGTCAGCATTCCACCATTTCATGTGATCGAATGCCGTGGAAGTTGTACGTGGCCCTTCGTGCTCCCCCTCTCGCTGCACTATGTATCGGTCATTTCGCAGGACTTTTATCACCCGATACGGTCCAAGAAACTTCGGATGCAGCTTTAGCCCGGGACCCCTCTGCATCCTCTCGATTGCCACTAGATCTCCCGTCCTGTATGCTGTCGCCTTCTTGCGTCTCCTGTTATACGCCCGCTTGTTTCGGATTTGGATCTCCTCAATCCGTATCTTTGCGTCCGCACGCAGCTGATCTCGTTCCTCTTGAAACACCGCGGCCTATTCGTCCTCGATGCTACTGCTCCTCTTTCGCTCTTCCTCTATCTTCCTCTCCGTTCTTTGTTTACCCATTTCACTCTTGTCAGGGGCTTTGATCGTCGTGGCAGCATCGTGACATTTTCGTAGGCTCGGTTCGTACATGGAAGACGTTAACAACTTACCATCTACCGAGACTATGATCTCTTCTTTTTCGAAGGTCTTCACGTTCATCGTGTCCTCGACAATCCCATCGTCGTCCTCGTCATCCACATCCTCTGTATATCGAATCTTCGTATCGATATTATTGGAGGGATTCCGCACGTGCGACTTCCCTTGTCTTTTCGTTCGCCTTGCATTCACTCTCTTCGAGTCTATCCGAAAACTTGAAACAACCCTCACACCCGCAACGCTATCCTTCTCAGTAAATTCGCAAATATCATCAACAACATCCTGCTGCTGTTGTTTAGCCAGATTCTTCCTCCTCGTGATGTTCGCTAAGTCCTCCTGCTGGCCGCAAGAATCCGACGAGGACACCATCTCGTGGTCCACTTTACCAATCACCACGTGTCTTGCCACTATTCTCCGTTCCTCCGACACTTGCTGCACAGCTGCCCGATACTTCTTCAAAACTTCTGCTAACTCTTCTTTATTTTCTTCCAATTGCGACAGTAGCTCAGTTCGTTCGCGACTAGCTACATTAACACGATCTTCTGCTTCGGAACGTTGCCGCAGTACTTCCTGCAACGAAGCCTGCGTCTCATTCGGTTCTTGCTCCAGTGCCTGTTTCGCTTTAACTGCAACTGCTCTAGCGCATTCTGCATCTTCTAACTGGTTCTTCAGCTGTCGTAAAGCTGCTTTACCCGTCGAGTCACCTTTCGATCTCTCCAGCATCGTTTGAGCGTCTCTTAGCAATGCTTTGGTTCTCTTCAAATCTCTTTTTAGCCTATGTTGCATGTCCTTAACGTGTGACAAATCTATCTCACTCGCCTGTGTCTCTACATCTATCTTGAGGACTTCCGGACACTCATCGGGATTTTCGTCCTTTATTCTACTAATAAAAGATTCTCCCCCTTTTATACTTATTTCAACAGTGTCCAAAAAGTCTGCGCCAATAATAAGCGAATGTTGCATCACTGTGTCTCGAACTACGTGTATGGTTATACAGTACGACTCATTGTCTATAATAATGTTCGTCGAAAATTTCCCGAGCGTAAAATTCCTTCCGGAACCGACACCGCCAAATCCAACGATTTCCCGACTTAATCTGGACGCTCCGATTTTCACATGCTGATCTGCTCGCATTAGAGTCAGCTCACTACCGGTGTCTATCAACGCGCTCAATTCGAAATTTTCCATCTTAACATCCTTACCACGCCTTGTTTGTAACGACCGAAACACGCTGTAAACTTTTTTTGAGGGCTCACCCAAATTGTCGCAACTTGATGCGATGTGTCCGTACTCCCTACATTTGAAGCATTTAGGTCCTCTCGACTTGCTCGGACACTCCGCACACACGTGCTCCGCATCACCGCAATTGTAGCATCGCGCCTTCCTCGCATCTCCAGATCGACCGGGTTCCTTGTTTCTCGGTTTCGGACAGCTTCGCCACCGGCTTTACCCTGCTACTCTTCGGCTCCTCAAATTTCGTCCTCATCTCCATATCTCTTTTTATCGCTTCGTAGCGCCTGAAACGCTCTTTTAATTGCTCGATATTCCTGGCTCCGTATAGCACAGTCTTGTTCGCGACCTCGTCGGGAATGCCTTGAATAATGTAGTCTATCAAGGATTGCGTATCAACCCTTCCTTGTTTTGCAATCCCGCACATGTGATACATATATTGTTGCAGACTCTCATCTGCTTTCTTCTTTCTATGGGATAACTCGCCATGTATCTGTTGGTCGCTTACTACATTTTCAAACTCATTCCTCAACGCCTCTTTTAGCTTTGCCCAGAACTTCGCGCATCGCTCTTGTCGTACGAAGGCCTGAGCGGAGCCTGCGAGTAATTTCTTAGCATAGGCCACCATGTGGGCGTCTGACCAACCCCACACTTCTACCATTTCCTCGAAGTCTTCCACCCACTGATTTACACTCAGCAGATCATCCCCGCTGAATTTCTCTAATGAGTCTTCCACGTCTTTAAGACTCAACATCGAACCGACGCATACCTTCTGGTGATACTCATCGCGGTCCTGATACACCGCTCGCGTGCCTCTCCTGTATTCTCGCGCGCCTTGTTTATCGTCCTCCCCTTCACTTTCGTCGGAGCTCTCTTCTTCCGACGATACATCGTCTCCTTCTAGGGCCGCCTGTAGCCGCGCGCGTAGTTCGGATTTTCTTCCCGTTACCTTCAACCCCAAGCTAACGAGACGCGCTCTCAGCTCTTTCGTCCTCAGCTTCTCAAGGTCTTCCTCTCCCTCTTGACTGCGTTCGGCTCTCTGCTTGCTTCTTAGATCTCGCTGGTTTGTTGGTTCTTCGCCACGCTTCGAATCCTTAGGAGTAGATCGACCAGGTTTGCACGCTCTGTTCAACCTGGCAACCAGCACTGATCTCGCACCGGATATAGGCAGATTCATCTGTGCGAGCTTACTCCTCAGCTCCTCCAGCGTCAAATTCTCTTCACCCGACAATCGTTCGTCTTCAACGTTTGCCATTTTATTCTATTCTTTTCTACTCCCGCACAAATAGCTCCGTTCAATCGTATCGTTTCTCTGTCTTATTCAATCCCGGACGAGCCCCCACTTGTAATATCGGAATATATTAATAATGGATTGAAAATACAGATATTAGTTAGACAGAGAAACGATGTTTGATTAACAGGAAAACTAAATGCAACGCTCGTATTTACAACAAATAACTTGACAACTATTTGGTAACTCTCTCTCTCTCTCTCTCTCTCTCTCTCTCACTAGCAACTCTAACACTCGACAACACTCGCAACTCAATTCTAACGACTCTATGCTTCGACGTCTCGATCAACTCTGATTCTCGCAACACGCACACTTTTCGATTCGCCTTGGATAGCGAAACCGTCCTTCTTCTAACGCGTTTTTAAAACGCGATGGCGCTATCACTTTCTAAAAGCGTCGTCTTTACATTTCCGATGGCCACGGGCACATCCGACTGCCAGATATACAATGTATTATAAGAGTATCATTACCATACTTTTCATGAAAAGAGCAATTTTTCTTGATAACTATACTCTGTAACATAGATTGAAGTCGCTGATTTGATCCCTCTGATATCGTTGTCTTATGAGAGTCTCGCCTGGTCTTGATTGGTTCTGTTGACTCTTATCGTTGTGAAAAATCGATTCGTTGTGTACCTTTTTTGTATAGAGAATTATTTTGTGGTAGAATATAATGTTGTAATATTTGTGGTCTTTACTTTACTAATTTTGTCACTGAGCCGCTCTTTGGTTCGTTGAGCGATTCATATTCCGCATATATTCCGTACTTGCTTCGCTTGGTACTTTTATAATTTTCGCACTTACAATAAAAAATTTAATTCTTAACAGATTAAAGATTTAACTTCTTGCTTTATAGTGTACCATAATTTTTTTTTTTCTTTTTTTTTGTATAGGTTATGTGATCCATAGTTTGAGTAAGTAGTACATATATATATATATATATACATATATATATATATATATATATATATATATATATATATATTACGTGACAAGCTTTCATTTCAATCTATATTTAAGATTAATATTTTATCAGTTTCTGTTCGTAACAACATCGAAGTAGTCAATAAGTTTGAAGAGTATAATTAAGGAAGTTATGAAGCAAGAGGTTAAGAACAAATTCTTAAAGAGGTTATGTACAACTCAGTAGTACTGCTTTACATTACTTTGCGAATTACTTTTCAAGCATAAAAATAGTTTAACAGCCACTTATAGTTACTTCCTTACCATTACATTCATTAAATTCGTTTGATTTTGTAAACAAAATAACCACGCTGACCAGTCTCTTATTTAAAATAGAATTATTTTGTCATATATCCAACAGTTTACTTTCTCTTCGCTTTGTCTCGTATTACGACTTTATAACGGTGTTTCTTTAAACTTTAAACGATCGTAATAAATGTATTTACGGACGATGACTGATATCTGATCTGTGTTAAAGTTTCAACTAATTAGTGCCCCGTTACTTTGGACGTTATGAAATGTTGTATAACCAAAGACTTATCTTCTCTTTTGGTAGTTGCATAAGAGAAGACTGAGCCATTGAAACGCTCGAATAGATTAGCTGATTCGCTTAACGTATTTTTACTTCCGACGAGCTAAACACAAGCGCAGAAAGCACATAAGGAATAATACAGAAACGTCAAACGTATACAGAAATATATTTCGTAAAAGCATTAGTACGTAACATGTCTTTATAATTCTATTTATGTATAGTAAAATGGCTTGTGTCCATTTTCATGAATTATAACTGACATTTCAAAGCATTCATGTAGATATGTAATTCTCGTTAATTAATAATTTAACAATGCGTCATGAAACGTATCATTTTCGTTTCTTCCTTTGTTTCGTTATACACAGGAACGAATTTGTAAATAAAGATGTATAATCAACGATAACATATGACAGCGAGTATAATAACTGTCAGCAAAGGAAGAGGTCGGTAAAATGATTGTGGTTGATTTTAGTGTATCGGTAAATAAGCTTTGACAGACGTTGCCGGGGGACTCGGTGTCGGTGAAACCGCGTCGATGAAATGATTGTCAGTAATTTAAAGATAACCCAATTTATTGATCTGTCTCCCCTTCATGGCGTTGTACGTCTCTCTATAAAACATATTCTACCTCGGAGGGCTGAAAAATTTAACTTGGTCTCACTGGACTGGACTGTAAGTAAGAAAATTGAAATGCAAAATCCACGTGTGAGCGCAACGGTTTAGATGGAAAGTTCGATAGGACAATTATGTATATTAGCCTGAAAGAAAGCTCGCGGCTTCGCACGCAACACGTAATTTCCCTCGCTGAAATAATCCTATTACAACGATACGATTTAAAATTTTCCTTAACAGACCTCGCAATGCAATTCTTCATCTACAATTTTTTATTCGGCCTGAAACAAGAGACTTTCGAAGCCTTATAGAGTCTCGCGAATCTAAAAGTCAGGTTTCAACGTATTTTCGCGTCTTATTCTATAATACTGAAGACATTAAAGGTGTTAACGATTACTGTCTCGCTATGTACGTACATCAAACGAGTACTTACGTAAGAGACGAATGGAAATGGAAACAGCCGAGAATAATTGAAGATAATTTGAATACGTTCCAGGCTATAATACAATTTCTCGTGAACCGTAATTGATTCGCAGAAGGGAATTGCTGCTTCTCACGACTAGCAAAGTGTTTCGCGAAAAAAAAAAAAAAAGAAAAATGGTATCGGAAGGATAGGAAAAAAGCGGTGGCCTACATCAAGCAATCTTCATGCCGATAATGCATTTATTATTCAGTTCGTTCATTTTCTATCGCGTAACAGACACTGGGGTAACTGACAGAACGAGCGTATAAATCTTGCATCTCTCAACCTGACTTCTCCCAATTCGTATACTTCCATCCTTCGTATAAGTGACAATGAATCAGAAGAGTTTCATAGCAATATTGAACAACATACAGTCAACTACAACACCATTAGATACATCCACCATACAGTCAACTACAACACCATTAGATAACAGCAATACAATAGATTATAATTTTCTACGTGTCATTGATTCATCGTCATCACTTTCCATTTTTTTAGCATATGTAAAAACGTATCTGACGTAATCTTACCTCGCTCTTTGAGTACAAAAATCCATTCAAATGAAACAAAGGGAAAATAAATAAGAAAACAAACACTCACATACGAATCTTCATTACATAACTGTATGTACTCCTCGAGGTATAATTACTCAGACACGTTACAGCGTACCTTCTTCGTTCCCTGATGGCTGATGTTGATCGTTGACGTTTATAATGAAAGAATTTCGTCAACGGCGCCATCTGGATCCTTGTTGAAAAATTAAAATAGCCGCAACAGCACCATTAAGCTCATCACCCAGAGTAGCGTTTGTTCGTGAGTCGTGGAGGAATTATTATCATCAACGACATAAATTTTACCAGTTCCGGTAATGTTCTTTATATGGTCCAGGCACTCGAACTCGCAACATCGCTCTCCAACACGGAATTTCTTGCATGTCTGTAGTAAAAAGAAATCGATCAATTGTACAGATCAATCGTCACTCGACTGCTCGAGAATTCAGATCATCCAGAGAATAGAATAGAGACGTGGAAAAATGTAGTGCGATCATCGCAGTGGGAGGAAATAGGGGGATAGGGACCAAATGAATGAACGAGATGTTAAGGACAACTGACGATAAGTTCTTCTTTTGTCGAGAATTGCATGTTTGTGAATGGTTTGTGGGTGGTTAGGTGGAGAGAATTGAAGAGTTTGGAGGTGACTGGAAGAGTGTTTTGGGCAAGGTAGATTGCAGAATGGTTGCGGTAGCATTGTGTTAATTATGGGTTTGTACATGTAATCTTTGTATGTATCACTACATACAACCTAACGTATATTTTTAATAATACATCAGAGTTTTAGTTATTTCATAGCTATGAATTTTATACTCTATAATCTTGACGTTTTATTTCACAGAAGCGTTTGAATATCCATAAAAATTAAATGAACCAATGTATTCATTATCTTATAGAGAAGATATATTATTTTTAATTATGTTCCAATTATTTATCATGATCCTGATTTCCTTATTCTGAAAATTTGAAAGGAAGTTTTGTAGTTTGATACTTTCAGCGACAGAGGGTCAATATTGCTTTAGTATATTTCGTCACATATACATGTATATCTATATGTCGGAGATGAAAGGACACCGAAACCTTTGGATAGCCCCGCAACATTGCAATCTAAAGTCTACTATAACTGTAACTAAACTATTGTAGTTATTCAATCCGATTGTAATTGTTCGAGATTAGTGACGGTGAGCTTTGGCTCGAGGTGACAGTCTGTCGCCCAACGTAGCCGCGGTCAAGGGATGAACGCTTTGCCTAACAAAGGTATGGAGTAATTCTATAGCTCTCCTTAAAAGAAGTATTCGTGGCGACACGCGACAGTAAACATTCCAACGGTTTCTGTCCCGTGGCTCGCCACACGCAGACCCTATTCTTCGAGTAAGATGATTGCCAGATGTCGATGCGTCTCCGCAGTACATGTTCGGCTAGCCCGAGGGCCCGTTATAAATCTTAAGGTTTAGTTAACTAAAGTCCTTCAAACAGACAAACAGTCTTTGTCCCAACTACGGGAAGATAGGGGAGACATATTTTTCAACGAGCGGCGTCTCCCACTAGCAACTTTCCCTCGAGGGCGGCTAGCATCTTTTTCTAACCACCGATATGGAGATTGACCAATTAGCAGCAACGTCAATTTCCCTTACTTCCTAAACGAAGGCTTTCCTCGACGAATCCGATGATCTCGTGTCCTTAGACACACCCCATTATAGTTTTCCTCTGTGGCATCATCGGGACGGGACGGGCATTCTTTTACGCGCTCCCGTCGACCAAAGAGTAACGTCTTTACGCTCAGCAATTATTTTTACGAGTCAGACTTAGATTCAGCGAGAACGCCCATCTGTCATCCCGTTGGCCGCGGATTCGTTATTGAACCGGAGACCACTGTCACTAGTGTCGCGGACGTCTCACCGCCGTGGTAGATTGTCAAACCTGTGTTATTCATACCTGTGTCAATAAATCGTATCTTCGTTACACCGCAACGATGGCTACCTTCAATGAAGACTCCTCAAACACCGACAACCCTATCCCCAATGTCATTCCGACATATATATCCACCGAAAATGCGCTCTTGTAGACAAACGCTCGATTCGCGTCATAGCTTTTAAAGCTTGTCGCATCTCAATCCGTTGGAAAAAGTTTTTCCTGTAGCATATTTTATTTTTACGAACCAACAAGGTCTTTGTTTATTTCCTTCTTTTTTTTGCTCCAATTCCCCCATTGTTTTTTCAAGGATAGTATTTCAGAGCCATTAGTCAAGTTCATTGTAACAATAAACGTACGTTTCGGAAACATTTTGTGCTGTGAAACAGAATACACTAAAGTTTGAAGGTCACATCGATTTTCGAAAGTTTATAAATGGAGGTGTATGACAGTATCACCAGCTGTTGCTGTCCAAGTAACTCCAACATCGAAATACTACAACGATTCCAATCGAAAACGCTAAGAGCCTTAATAGACGCACCTTGGTATGTTACCAACGAAACCATCCATCGCGACCTCAAGATATCTACAGTCAAAGAGGAAATAGCAAAATATAGCGACAGATATAGCAAAAGAGTCAAGAAACACCGAAACCCGCTAATCACTGGACTACTCGATACGACGGACCAGATTCGATTTCTTTTTACTACAGACATGCAAGAAATTCCGTCTTGGAAAGCGATGTTGCGATTTCGAATGCCTGGACCATATAAAGAACATTACCGGAACTGGTAAAATTTATGTCGTTGATGATAATAATTCCTCCACGACTCATGAACAAACGCTACTCTGGGCGATGAGCTTAATGGTGCTGTTGCGGCTATTTTAATTTTTCAACAGGGATCCAGATGGCGCCGTTGACGAAATTCTTTCATTATAAACGTCAACGATCAACATCAGCCATCAGGGAACGAAGAAGGTACGCTGTAACGTGTCTGAGTAATTATACCTCGAGGAGTACATACAGTTATGTAATGAAGATTCGTATGTGAGTGTTTGTTTTCTTATTTATTTTCCCTTTGTTTCATTTGAATGGATTTTTGTACTCAAAGAGCGAGGTAAGATTACGTCAGATACGTTTTTACATATGCTAAAAAAATGGAAAATGATGACGATGAATCAATGACACGTAGAAAATTATAATCTATTGTATTGCTGTTATCTAATGGTGTTGTAGTTGACTGTATGGTGGATGTATCTAATGGTGTTGTAGTTGACTGTATGTTGTTCAATATTGCTATGAAACTCTTCTGATTCATTGTCACTTATACGAAGGATGGAAGTATACGAAATTGATAAAATTATTAATAATATTTACGAAGAGAAAGTAAACTGTTGGATATATGACAAAATAATTCTATTTTAAATAAGAGACTGGTCAGCGTGGTTATTTTGTTTACAAAATCAAACGAATTTAATGAATATAATGGTAAGGAAGTAACTATAAGTGGCTGTTAAACTATTTTTATGCTTGAAAAGTAATTCGCAAAGTAATGTAAAGCAGTACTACTGAGTTGTACATAACCTCTTTAAGAATTTGTTCTTAACCTCTTGCTTCATAACTTCCTTAATTATACTCTTCAAACTTATTGACTACTTCGATGTTGTTACGAACAGAAACTGATAAAATATTAATCTTAAATATAGATTGAAATGAAAGCTTGTCACGTATATATATATATATATATATATATATATATATATATATATATATATATATATATATATATATATATGTACTACTTACTCAAACTATGGATCACATAACCTATACAAAAGAAAGAAAAAAAAAAATTATTGTACACTATAAAGCAGGAGGTTAAATCTTTAATCTGTTAAGAATTAAATTTTTTATTGTAATTGCGAAAATTATAAAAGTACCAAGCGAAGCAAGTACGGAATATAGGGATATAGGAAGCGATGGGGAACAGCAAGTAACTCCAACATCGAAATACTACAACGATTCCAATCGAAAACGCTAAGAGCCTTAATAGACGCACCTTGGTATGTTACCAACGAAACCATCCATCGCGACCTCAAGATACCTACAGTCAAAGAGGAAATAGCAAAATATAGCGGCAGATATAGCAAAAGAGTCAAGAAACACCGAAACCCCCTAATCACTGGACTACTCGATACGACGGACCAGATTCGCAGGCTGAAGAGGCACTACCCGCTAGACCTAAACGTTAGATTCATTTAATTATCCAAATTAAGTATATCCACTTACTTATAATACTTATAAATTATACCTATCTATAATAAGTATTAACTTATTGTAAATAAACAGCCATGTCACTGCGCCACGCCGGAAAAATTACTGAAAATTCTCAACGCGAGAATTGATTGTATTCCAACAAATAAATAAAAAAAAAAAGCTGTTGCTGTCCCCAAGCGCCAAAATACGTTCTGACTACTATTTTATGCATCTCACAGAAGTATGTCTTCATTCATCATCTCCCATGTCATCCACCAACGTGTTCTTAACATGTTATCTCCTAGTAAAATATTGATGTTGAGTCAGATATCCAATTGAATAATCTTTTCGGTGTCTACTATAAGACATTTAAAACCAAGGCTCGTACACACGTGTGCTTATACGTCAGATGTAATACTTAACACGAAACCTGCTTATATTAATATTAAATTTATGCATAGTAGGATGTTCGACCTTTGTAAAAATGAAATTATAATACATACAGTTTCACCGTGGAAAAGTGAATCTTTCTAGCATGTCCACGCAAATGCAGGGGAGGGGAGGACTGTGCATGCACCAAACAACTTTACGTTCGTAATTTTTCACACAAATGTACAACTGTAGGGAAATAATTATCTCTGATTTTTCGGATGTTAGGAATCGACAATATCGCATAACGGAATGCTGTGTTCTACGTATTCTATTTTTGTTACGAAAGTGGTACAAACGAAGTCCACATAAGAATAGTACAACAAAATCGGTTGAGGTTAGGTTATCGTGCAGATATCGCGGCTTTTGCATTGGAAATCACGCAACTGCCAGTCTCGTCGTTCCTTGTAAACGAAAGAAAGGTATTGTAATCGGTCGGAATTAACATAAAACTCGTCGCATGCGACCATATGGCCTGAATGTTGAATAAACGAGAGTAGAGCGCGAGCTATGTGATTCTAACCGTTTAGGCGGAAACTAATGATTGTAACCAGAACCGAGATATATGCCAATATTACTTTGCTCGACAAAGCGTATAAGATGAGGAGAGAATCGCGATAAGGTAGAACAAGAGACAGATATTCTCTACGTAAAGCAAGTCTGTCAACTAGATTGAAATCCTATAGCTATAACTACAGTGAATCCATATTCTGGTCAATTGTCTTTTCACAAATGAAGCTTCTGAAGAACGGAATTGATACAATAACTACTGTTCATTCATAACTACTGTTGTAAAAATCTATATATTTGTCTATCTATATCTATATATATCGATCTATATATATTTGTCAGAATGTCATTTTATCAAAAAACCCATCCTCTGTGTTACGCCGGGCCTCTCTGCCTGGCCCAGGTCACACACCGCGGGCCAGACGGACACCAGATGTCCGCCTTTCCGTACGGCGTACCCTCAATATCCTTAAGCACCCGTCATAAACCCGAGTCACTTGCCTGCTAAGGTCCTTCAAAACAAACAAACATCTGTGTCCGAAGAATTTCTAAAGACTATTGTCTACTACGGCGGGACAAGGGAAAGTTAGTTTTCTCACGTGCGCTGCAACTTTCCTCCCACTAACCACTTTCTCTCGAGGGCGGTTAAGACCCTTCGGTTAACCAATTAACAGCGAAACCTGTTTCCCTCACTCTCTTAACTAACATCGGCACCAACAAATCCGATGGTCCCGTGCGCTAGACACACCCATCCTTAGCTTTCCTCCGACACAGCATCGTCACTCAACTTCACTTCTTCTACATCGTTCAAAAGTCAACTACTAAGTATACGCTAATGCCCAGCGGGGCAGTCTAAGCATAACGCGAGAGTCGGTCTCGGTATTGTCGAGCATACATTTCCTCTCCTAAATATCTCATAGTGCTACGTCCACTAATACACTGAATCCACTTATAAGAGCCCTGCTCTAACGCACATATCTATCTTAGCTTCGTGCGACAAGTTGTTAATTACTTATTTCTCTCCGTCAGTGTAATCTAAGTGCTGGAAACATATAATTTATAATTCTGTGAATCACAGGGTTATACAACCTCAATCACCCTTATTATCTCAACGGAAATCAGGGGATCGATCAACTCGTGGTGTCGATTGTTATAATCGTAACGGGGATTTACGACCCCCGTTGACGTCTCTCCTTGCGATTACGTCTCCCCGCGATTGGTCGAAGAAACACTCTGTAATCATAGTTTAACGAAGCATAATTAATAGAAGAGGTAGAGCGTTAAGTGGAGATGATTTAATCACAGTTAAGTAGATAAATCTCTATATTAGTCTCTTTAATTAAAATGTCCTACGTTTTATTTGCGTCATTTTTTTTCTTCATCCAATTTAAAATGTTTAAATAACAATAGCCTATACAATATAATTTTATGTAAAAAAATTGATTATACCATGTTTATTACAGATATTTAACATTTTTGTGTACATACAAAATTTAAATTATACCTCGCTTGAGAACAAAAATTGTATTTGTTTTCCTAACATGTACTAATAATTATTGATCAAACTAGAAAAAGCTGGAGGAGATTACTTAGGAAGATTACTTAGCATCTTATATTCCTGGCAAGAGAAAATGAAAAATTCGTTTCTTCTCTTTGCTTCCCTGTTCCTTCTTTCCTCCTTTTTCCATTTTTACATCGCTTTGTTTTACATCGCAATTTACATTTATTTGTAAAGTTTGAATCTCCTCGATATTGAAGATGTTGAAGCTGCAAGTATGTATTTCATTTTAATCCATTCGAGACCGAGATTTAATTGTAAGACGATACCTAGGTGTCGGTACGATCTGAATGTTTAGTTGGAATGATTCTGTGTTTTACTCTCTCCAGGGTATCCTTTTCATACTTTGATTTTAAATCGATGACAATCTTAAATAGTATGCCTCATATTTTTAAAATATAAAATTATATACTATGTTATTCTATAATGTATTATGTACAGTTATATATATATATATATATAATATATTGAAATATTCAATATTCTATATTGAAAAAAATATGAAATTAACATGATATATACATTACTACATAAGTTATATATAAAATATGTATATTATACCCTTGCCTACTGACTGATATGAATTTCTTTCGGTCTCGAATACGTTAAAAGAGAGCGCAAAGAAGTCGAAATTACTTATTGTAATTAGTAAAACGACCTGAGAGGCAGACAGATACAAGAAAGAAGGAATATTATATTAGCGGCATTATCATGTTTTTGCTCTCTTTAAGTCTTTCATCGAGACAGACAATCTACAGGTATTAATCGACCAATTTCTCCAAGCTGATAACTTCGAATTGATGTTTATATATAAGAAGTGTTATGTGTTAATCTGTCTAAATGTTTAAAAGGTGTTATAAATTAAATGTTGTTAAACGATACGTAATTGCCTTCTGATCGTAAATTTTACTATCAAGGGGTGTTTTATGTATGCGTAATCATTGTGAATTATAACAATTTATGTGATCGATATTAAAGGTGTTTAAAAGCATGTATTTTTTTCTATATTATTATTCTCCTATATTATTATCCTATATTATTATAGCATTCCTATATTATTATAATATCCAATTACATGTTGATACACAAGATATACAGATTATTATTTATAACGTTTTGGTTTTCTTAATTGAGTCATTCATTTAGTACAAATGATAAGAAATTAGTAATAATTCACAAAAAAAGGATATGGTAGTAGAAATATTATAAAAAAACATTTTCTCTTTTAGTGTAGAGTTACTCCTTCTTACAGACAGTGTCGTACAAATCTGTACGTCTCTGAGAAAATGTAGGTATCTGAGCCCTTACTTCCTCAACAACTTTTACATCTGATAGAAAAAAGAAACATACGAAGTAATAAGTAATGCTTACTAATAAATTCAACAAATACAGAGGAAGATGGCTAAATCGATAAATTAACGAGACTAAAAATTAATTACATCATGGATCTCTCGCTTTTAATTTTAAGCTGTAAATTACCGATATCGGTGACTGCCATATTCTCTTGAGTTTCCAAATCGTAAAGAATCTTTCCCCAGGGATTGGTCAACTGTGTATGTCCCCATGCGACGTAACTTGCTTAAGGAACACGAGCCGGTGATATGCAGGCAACGTATAATTGATTATCATTCGCTCTGGAACGCTGAAGTAAAGACCAGTGCAATGGTCCAGTGGTCATATTGAATGCCGCTGGATATATCAGCATTTGGCAACCTAACCCAGAGAAGCAGGAAATATGAAGCCACCGAATACCAATTAACTTCGTAGTTGCACGGTTCACATTCCATCATTTCTGAATATGCGGGGACAGTCCTCTTATTGTGCTTTTAATTCTTTTATTTGTTTCATTTTCAGCAAATATACTGGTTTTTTAAATTAAGCTTCTTTTTATACAGAGTTACAGATTATATTAATTTTATATAGAATATATTTAAGAAAGATATTTAATTTTTTGCTAGTTAAGTATTGATCGGTTAAGTTACTGTACCTTTGTTCCGATAAATGCGTGCCATTTCCTCGAATCTAATATCATAGCAAATGCCAATACCTATTTTGCAGCCCTTCACATCGAACGTCGTTAGGGAGTTACCAGGACTGAGTGAATCACTCTCTCGAAAAGTAATCTTATTAGGAATGTCGATGTCGAATAGATGTACCTAATAACATAAAAATGTGGTAGCTAATTCTATTGCTGCAACTTTTGTAATTTAATATCAAAGTTACCAACTCCTAAACTTTAATTATTTTTTATTTAATAACTGACAGCGTTTTTATCACTTTCTTTTATTAAAAAATCTTATCATTTAATAATGTTTAAAAAGGAGAAAAAATAAGTATTTTCGTATGTGAAAAATTTATACAACAACAAACACATTACAACAAAAATGGGCGTTTCCCGTATCATAACGTATTTTATAAACCGTAAATTATAGAATTGGTTATAGTATACGTATGTACATATGTATATTCCTAAATTATTCCTAGATAGAGTCACTTTCTTCACCCCAATATTTTCAACTTCAAAGCCATAAAGGAATATATTACTTACCTTTCGGTGTCTTGCTATCAAAGTTCCATCGGGACCCCAAATAGTACAGGTATTGTACAATTTATCGCCCTCTATTTCAGGCATCGTACCACCAACTACATAGATGTTGTTTTCTTTAGCTGCATTCGATGAAGCAACGCTCGTTTCACCATCAGGAATACTCTCGGCGTATTTTGGAAAGTACTCTGCATTGCAATATTTCAATTAATGAAAAATAACTGTCTTTTGTTCCAACCATAAATTAAATTGAAATGTTTGTCAGTTTTTTATTTTCTAAATTATCAAAATAACTAAGTTTTATATTTCGACTTAATTAAATATGCAATTACTTAGCTAATAGTATATATAATAAATTGTTTCTACAGGTTCAAAATGAAAAATGAATATTTAGAAATACTTAATTACGACAATGCTATTTGTGTTAGCATCAGTGGCTTGTTACTCAACGACTTTGCTAGTACTTTTTGAAACATAAAGTTAGTTTTCAATTAACACTTATACTAGAGGCGGAATTATAAATGCAAAATAATTGATAATACTAATTTATAAGTACCTAATTATTAGTATCTTAAAAAATATATTTATACAAAAATCACGATAATCATGAAAATGGGGAAATCCTATATTCTCGACTCAATTCACAATTTATTTTGTATATTAATTAGATTCCGCGCTCATCAGTACGTACTCACTGGCGACATCGAGAAAATGTATCGGCAATTCCTCGTACGACCAGAGGATCGGAAATATCAAAGGATATTATGGCGCAGCGCGAGTGGAGAAACAGAAACATATGAGCTTAACACCGTAATACTCTTATCATAGAAATAGAAGCAGTCCTCAATTCCCGCCCGCTAACTTCTATCTCCACCGATCCAAATGATCTCCTAGCCCTCACTCCCGGACATTTCCTCATTGGCGATTCATTAATGTGCTTACGTGATCGAGATTTCAGGGACATTCCATCGAACCGACTCTCCAAATGGCAGCATATCCAACAGCTTAAACAACATTTTTGGAACCGCTGGCATAAGGAGTATTTGAACGAGCTAACCAACCGCAATAAATGGAGCAAGGGTGGACACAGCATCCAAAAGGGCACAATCGTCATCCTCAGAGAGGACAACGTTCCCTCCATGCATTGGCCTCTGGGCCGAGTTATCAAGGTTCATCCAGGCGCCGATGGTGTCATCCGGACAGCTACAGTTCAGACGGCAAAGAGCATTTTGGATCGGGGCGTCAAAAGGCTTGTCCCACTGCCAATTCAACCCGATCTCGAGAAACCCGAACAACTAGCCACCGAGACGAAATAAGATGGGAACTTCAACCACACCTCGCTAGTTTGATCGGTACCCTCTCAACGGGGGGAGAATGTTACGCCATGCGGCTTACCATAGGTCATATTCTTAACTATCGATCGCGGCACTATAATGTCGCAGACGGATCGTCGCGTCTGCCCGGCAAACAAACATTATAGTGGCAAGCGCATGGTTCATTAAGCAGGGCGACTTCCAGAAACGTCGACTCGTGGCCCGTATTTTACCTCGCGTAAAAGAATGTGGCGTGATCCGAACGTAGCGGGGGTCGCCTTCCAGAAAAAACGAAAAAAATCGAAAGGCGTTCAGAACTTTTCGAGAAGTCGAACCGTCAACACATGTGGTATGTCGCGCATTACTTATCAACCAAAACGCAGTTACATTTTTTTTGTTCCATTTATATCTTTCTAGTTAATAAGTTGTTGAAATAAACATTAATTTATTTGTGTTAATTCTGTGGAATTTCATTGAACTACCCTTATTATCATAATCGAAATAAGGGGATCGATCAGTTCGTGGTGTCGATTATTTAATCGTAACGGGAACTTACAACTCTCGTTGACGTGCTATCCCGCGATCGCGTCTCTCCGCGAACGGTCGAAACAAAATGATTCACTAAAAACTGTCCTGAATTCCTAAGAAGTTATTTACCGCAAAACTGACAAAGTGTTTATTTAAAAAATGAGGTTGAAGGTAGTCCTTTTCTTTCATTTCATTCATTTTCATTTTCTTTCTTAAGTATGGCTAACACAATATCTAATCAATTAAAATTTTATATTTTCACGTGAAAAGTTTCTTTAGATAATTATTATCAACATGATGACTAACTCTTACGGATTAATACGTGTCTGTAGGGCAATCCGGTGGACTTGATCGGCTTTTTACTTCGAAAGTTGAGTAATCGGTGTCGCTTTCTTACGCATCTTTGAACTGTATAAATGTTTTAAAATTGTTTGATCCAGAATGTACCACACCGAACAATCAAGAAGGCAGGTGCCTTGACTACAGAAAATGTAAACCTCTGCAAGAAATATGGCAGATACAGTACCGTACAGCCACCGATTTTTATAGACGATCAGTGTGCAGATACCAGGGCAATGTTACGATCGTTTGCTGTCCGGACGATCCAAACAAAGAGAAGAGAGAAATTTTAATAAAAACTGTGTATAAGTATAAGGCTTGGCGACCACCATACTGTAGTTTTAGCAACGTCTCTCATACCAGGGTGGTCGATGGTAAACCAGCTGAACTTGGTACGTTTTATGTCTTTCTTTCCGATTAATAATAAGCCATTTACTGCAAAGAATGAACTTTAAAGGCATTAAACAGCACATCAATGTACATTTCAATTAGACTAAATAATAATGCTATGATTTTATCGGTAGTAACTTTACTTATTAACTTGAATTATTTCTTTCTTCTACTCCATGTTAGGAAGAGTATCTTTTTGCTTGAAATAAAAAATTGATATAGGAGTAATAATATGGATAGAGATCAAAAACTGTTAGGGCAGAAATTACACGTTTGAACTTTATAGTTCAGTATAGTTCAAATAGAAATTATATAGAATTATTTAATAATTTCTATTCCAGTGGAATAAAAATTTAATTTCTGTCTTTATCAAATCTCTATTTCAGAGTATTTGTACGTATGTACTTATCGTCTGCTGTATGATCGAATATCGAATAGATAATAATCGTTGTTACTCATTATGTGAGAAAAAATTATGTATATTCACAACTATGACTATTGCATTTTAGGCGCTTGGCCATGGATCGCTGCATTAGGTTTTCGTAATCCCCGAAACCCAGACAAACCACTATGGAAGTGCGGAGGTTCCCTGATAACGGCTAGGCATGTTTTGACCGCAGCACATTGTGCACATATGGATGGAATAGAAAGCATACACAATCATAATATTGCCATTCTTAGATTGGTGGAGGAGGTGCCATTTTCGAGTAAGTCCTCAAATATATATATATATGCTATTGAGTATTACTGAAGTATCATATCCTGAAATTTCTTACTGTACACATATATTGTGTCATAAAGCGTGTACAATTCTTTCTCATACTTTTGGTCATTCGTTTCCTGCATTTTCATTTATTTTTTTATTTTTCAGGGTACGTATATCCCATTTGTACGAAAGAGCCCCTACGAAAGAGCAACTTTGTCGGCTATAACCCCCTTGTTGCTGGATAGGGAGCATTAAGATATAGTAATTGATATCAATTTTATAATAAAATTAAACAGTTCCAGTCTTAAATATCTTTCTTATTTTCTTCGTAGGACGACCACGACGTAATGCATTAATGGAAGTACAAATGCCAGTGATTAAGAACGCCGAATGCAAAATAGCTTATTCCAAATTTCCTAATGCACCTGATATCACTGATGGTATAATATGCGCCGAACATGCTCAGGGTGGAGAGGATTCTTGTACGGTAATTAAGTTACAGAGTTACTACAAACTATACGGTATCTGAAGACACGTCAATTCGAATTAACATCAAATCGACGTCTTAAACATTAGAAATAATAGATAAACACAATTCAATAGTTTTGCCCACTTCTCACACCTCATTATGGTATTTAATCTAATTTCCTTCTAATCTTAGTTTTGCTCAAAATACATATAACATGTACATTATAAATTGGAGCATTTCAATACACAAGTCAATAGAAGATTATTACTGTATATAAGTATAATTTCAATACAATTCGATCGATATATTTCAGTATCTTTGATTAAAAATTTAACGATCCTTTCAGGCTGACCGCGGCGGACCACTGCTGATACAACATGAATTAACCTCGTATTTAATAGGTATTGTGTCTTATGCTTATAAGTGCGGCACAGCTGGGTATCCCAGCGTTTACACTAGGGTCACATCGTACCTTGACTTCATTCTCCAAGCGATGCAATAATATGATATTACTGTTCCATAAATATCATTGTGTAAAAAACGTAAAGTTGGATTTTCTTATTGTGGAGATAAGAAACAGCTCAAATTTACATTGTTTTGTACGTTACAAATTATAGGCTTAAAATGTACGAAATGTAACTTTGAAACGACACTAATTTTTTACGCACGATAAACCTCCACAACTTAGGTATGTAAAGATGATAAACGTATATTAATTCTATTAATTTGGTAATAATAAACCAACTTTCTGAGAAGTTCTGTAAATTTCGTTTCTGTTGTATCAAGAGAATAATGGAATATTCCACTTAGATCGTATACTTCTTGTATGTACATACAAAATTTTCCGGCTAATCTAAAACACTTCATAAGATAGAGAGCTTCTGGAAATTCGGACACAGAGAGTGCATAAAATACAAGATAAGTCTCGTGTCTTTCAAAATTATTTTTTATTCGCTAAAAACGTCCTGTGTACTCATGCAATCACATGCAACCTCGAAACTTCACTTATTTTTTATCACTTTCCAATTCAATACACTGTTTCTGCATTTTTGACTATATGTAAGAGAAATTTCCATTCAGCCAAAGGTGTACTTACAGATTATAGATTCCTATACGACTCTCGGTAAAAATTTATCCGCACTCCAGATAGTTAAAACTTCTGTCGACCGTATTGATCCATCTGCACTCTTCGTATGACGTCAATATCTGTTCAGTGCTGCTGCGTAGGTTACATTGTGTTACGTCAATTCGTTTGTGACCGTTGCGCGAGTAATGGCGCTTTGCAATGGTGATTTGCAGGAAAACAGTGCAGGATGCTGTGATTCGTTTCTTGTGGTCGGAGGTTATGTTTGATGCCTATATTTATCAAAGATTTAATGCACATTATGGAGAAAGTGTTTTGTCACGAAGTGTGTTTGAATGGGCACAAAAGTTCAAAGAAGATCGCACAAGTGTTATGAAAAAACAGCTGGACGCCCGTCCACATCCACGATGACAACATTGAACGTGCTCATGAACTTATGCTCTATGGAATAGACGAGTGACGCTGGATAATGTGGCAAATCATTTGCAAATCAGCCACGGCTCTGCTTATGCAATAGTGCACGACAGATTTGGGTGTTAAAAAGTTTGTGCGAGATGGATGCCGAAAAAGCTGATGAAAAGGTGAAGACGACGATGCATTCGTGGTTCGCAGCTCAGCCCAAAACATTTTTTAATGAGAAAATACGAAGGTCGTTCAGCAAATGGACAAAGTGTATACAGAAATTGAGTGATTATGTCAAAAAATGATGTATGTCTTTTTTGACAATTGCTTAAAATAAATTCTACACCGACAGAGCGGGTAACTTTTTACTCACCCTCGTAAGACACTTAAATTTCCAATCTATTATGATGAATAAAAGAGCTTATACTATTAAATCTAATTGTATTTTGTTGCATGAGAGTACACGTGTATGTGATGTACATTACCTTCATATCCCCTTGAACGCTTCAATATTGCGCATATATACTATATTTTGTACAGCTTCTATAAAATTTTGTATGTTTGTTTAGGCTGTTAATCTAGAGGCTGGAGTACAAAGAAGTGGCACAATGATGTGGGCTGATGACATTTATAATTATCAAGGAATCACCCCTACATTCGCTCAGGTATATATCGTTGACTATAATGTATTTAACATATATGATTGTTAGAATATTAATAATTAATTTTTAATTCTATCAGAATTTTAATGAAACTGTCCCTTGGGAAGGAAGAACTGATACCTTGATATCACGGTTTGTACATCCTATATGTACGACAAATTTTAGAACATTATATAACGAAGAACCAGATCGTCGTGGCCATGTGATGTGAATAAAAGGACTTGAATTTGATGATATTTTTATAATGTCAGATAACATAACTAAGTATCTTCACAGTAAGATAGGATGACATGGTTTACATGATCTTAATGTTGTTCACTTGAGTGATGATATTATAAGGAAAAGTGTAATATCACAGGTAGGATGATTCATAATTTAGAACTACTAACTCATGTATGTATTAAAAATTAAAGAAATATATTAAATTTTATAGGATATTTATGTTTAGTAACCAGTAATTCAGAGATTGGTATTCATGGTTACTATAACGAGGCTGTAGAAACGCACCCTTTCTTCTTTGCAAATGGTCCTGTATTTATGTCTAAGCCGAAACTGGAACCTCTGAATAATTTAGATTTATTCTTGTCATTTTCTAAAATACTTATCTACAGTATACCATAAGGAATGATACCGTATCACACCTAATCAAGTGCCTTAAGAAACATCAACAGGATATCACAGTAATCCCTTATCGACTGATATGTAAGTAAAAGTTATGTGTCATTGTTATACACAGTTATGTGTTAGTGTTATACACAGTTATTTATCATTTTCTATTAATTCAGTTGTAGCCACTACAATATCTATGACACCGGTAGTAATTATAAGAACAATAATGATGTTCTATAAGAGGAAATGATGATTAGGAACAAAAACTTACAGGTAAGTCAAAGTATATGTTATTTGCCATTTGAAAAGAAAGTTACTAACTTAGAATTTTTTGATAAATAATAATTGTGCAAAATATATTGGATTTCAAATTTGTCAAAAATTGAAATTTAAGAAGCATTGTAATAATATAACATTAATATTTTGATTTTTCAGGAGATATCATGCGGTGGATGGATAATATGTAAAAAATATTAAGCAGTATATGAATTTTCATATTGCGTAGAGATAACAAAATGAATTTTAAAAAATGTCGACATGGTAATAAGAAATAGCATCATGACAAAGAATATATAACCACAGTTTCATTTTTTATAAATAAAAATTTGTTGTTCCAGATTTTGAAATATAGTGAAACGTTTAATTAGTATCTTAATATCTTTAAATAATTATTATTTTAGAATCAATTGTAATTGTATCATACGTACTTTTGAATTCGTGCAAGAACATATGTAATTTTGAAGTAGTTATTATTAGGAAATTGTTAGACGCGAACAGTATGCGAAAAGTTAGTATGCAGCGTAATAATTATCAATCAAAACACAAGAATTAAATTCTTGAGGAAAAAATTTCCGGAATTTCTTATTTACACGATTATAAAGAAATCCATAATAAAAAGGAGCTGCTTTCTAATACTTCTCTTCCTTGTAATGCCTATGTTAATGATAACGAGGTTCGACTTTTTGTTTTTAGAGGGATACTGGAAAATTTGAAAGTACAGTACCATTGGGAAGAAAATCACGATATTGAAAACGATATTTGCAAGTAAATTTCCAAAACATCTGTTTTCAAATTTTCGCTTTCTATTTCACATTAAAAGAAAGGGCTGCCTTCTTTCTCTGCAAGACAAAACAAACATTCTGAATCTCGTATCAATGAATGATGTCAATAAGTTATTTTTCTTTTCAGATTGAACAATATTCCAGATTTATTCATAATTTCATACTACGCGAAGAATAGACTTTCATAGGTATATAAAGGAAATATTAAGTATAGGAAAACTCTTTTTCGTTGTAGGTGACATATGCTTCACGGTTGAACACGTGTATTTTTGAACACATATAAATGAAAAAGTACTCTTATGGAGAAAAAGAATTGATACCTTCGATTGACATTAGATAATGTATATAAACTTATGAACAATCACTATCAGTTTGTATTTTAGGTGCACACGCAGATTTGTTGGAGTTCTTATAAAATGTACATCCTGTACGAACGTTTTATTCTTCCAAATTTTACGATACTATGTCTCATATAATAACTATATGGATTAAACGTAATATAAATGATCCGAAAATAGACTCGAACGACATTAATTGTCTTTCTATTTATACCAATATCGAAAATACAAGTAAAGCTGGAGCAATAGTATGCAAGAATGGACTATTTATTATTTTAAAGCAAATCATAGCATATTCAGAATGCACAGTATTATCATGAAATGTAAATGAATCAGTTATAAACGAACGATTTTACTGTAAAATCATTGCCTCCTTTTTTTCATCTGAAATATAGCAGCAATGAGTACATTCTTTTAATATATAATAAAACGAGATATCTTTATAAAGTTACATATGTCATCACTGGTAACTGTTATCTCGTATGACACCAAATATACCGTTAGTATGGAATGATATTTTTATGAAGATATACTTTAATGATAGATTTTATGAATGAAACGTTATATAAGAAAAATTATCTCTTGTTATTCTATGAAGTGTAGTAGCTAATGAAGATTAATTTTACGAAGTATTAGAGCAAAAGAGAATTAAAAAATTAAAAAGATCTAAATAAGATTGTTCGTGTGGCTTAATTATCTCAATTCTGGTACACCACTTGTTACATTCTAACTAATTAGCGCTAAACAATAACTTGCAAATATTAAAGATATTAACACCTTAATATTAACACCTAAAGGTTTTCAGGAAATTTTATAATATTTGATTATTGTATATCTAGTCATTGATTGATAAAATTTCTTGTATAAGCATAGATCGAGGTTGACGTCATACGCAGATTGCATTACAGGTATCGTTTTAATTTATTTTATGGCTAGAATCATTTGAATATTATACGAATAATTATTTCCATTCGAACGATTAATAAATCACGTACCTATAAAAGATATATTATGAAAAAGACGTGACGAAACAAAAAAATATTGGAAATTCCGTTGTCATTAGATCAATTATTTTTGCAATGATTTTTATTTCCATGTAATTACATATGAAATGGGTAATTCATTAACATCTCCTCGAATCGAATATAATTCGTTACACTTCACAACGATTCAAATAATGGACGGGAAATATATAATAACTTTCCTGTCCTTGCGTTAAAATAGTACTGTACAAATCAGATGATACAGGAAATACCCAAAAAACCCAATTACATCCACATTGCATGACAGCACACTTGCAATGGATTTTTGTGATTTCAATGTCACAGACAATGACACAACTAATCAGAACACGTTCGAGGCTATAGACATTGAAATTACCGCGTGTTTAATACGTTTAAAGCATAAATCTAAATTTCACGCGATTATTTCTTTGTACATTGTGAAACTCTTAAATTATCTTAATCGAATAAATAATCCTAATGTAATAAAACATCTTGAAATAGACCTAGATATCTGAAACAGAAACTCGAAGGATAAGAAATCCTAAAAGGTACTAATCCTAAAATAACAAACTCCTAAATAATAAACAAGTGATAAAACCTGTTATAAATAATAAAGCTTACCTGGAATAATCAAATCCTAACTAATCGAAAATAAAATAAGGCAAGCAATTCTTAATCTTTCAAGTAATTTTTCCGAAAACACAGAAAGATAGAGAAATTAAAAAGACGCAGCACAAATTGCAGCACAATGAAAGTTTCAGAGCGATGAATACGATCGTATTAAACTAAATAATTTTCAAAAGTGAAATTACACTGAAACGTATATCGATGATATTTGTCATTTCTACGATCTGTTTCGCTTGATCGTGCTTCTTTTCTGATGTAAATTCAATTTATAATACGAACTAAGTTTCCTTTATTATTATTAGTCCTGCGTCTTTTTAATTCGTCACTTCTTTTATTTCAGAACAATGACGGGCTCCAAGATGCTGTTCGGATGTTTGGCGTTAATTGCTTTTCTGCATCCATTAGTTCACGTTTGTACTTCGAGTAGTACAGCTCAAGGTTTGTACTTCGAGTTGTCTTTTTCCATGCACTTCAAATTCCAATACGATCTGGTCACGTGGCCTTCGTACAATTTCGAAATTTTACCTGTTTGGTAATCGTCAATGAAAAAAGAAGTTATGCGTGACCTCAACACATTGAAACAATTTTTATGATTTTTTATTTGCCGGTTGGTCAGCAAGTTAATGGAAAAATTTCACTTAACTATTCGCGTTAATTTCTTCGGTTTAACTTTTGGGAAATGCTTCGTTAGCTTCGGGAATATTCCAACGATTCGTTTTACGTACAAAATAAGCATGATAAGTATTACATAACGGTAATGTAATATCGGAATATATTAAAGGTGTAATTTTGTCCGATTAATTATAATTTATTAATAATGGATTGAAAATACAGATATTAGTTAGACAGAGAAACGATGTTTGATTAACAGGAAAACTAAATGCAACGCTCGTATTTACAACAAATAACTTGACAACTATTTGGTAACTCTCTCTCTCTCTCTCTCTCTCTCTCTCACACTAGCAACTCTAACACTCGACAACGCTCGCAACTCAATTCTAACGACTCTATGCTTCGACGTCTCGATCAACTCTGATTCTCGCAACACGCACACTTTTCGATTCGCCTTGAATAGCGAAACCGTCCTTCTTCTAACGTTGTCTATTGTTTCCCTCATACCTATGTAAGAACTACCAACTACGTGCCTTTAGTCACGTAGGCACTTTTAAATGTAAACGAACCACAGAAACACGACGTACACGGTTTTTCTATTTTCAGCCGATCTCCAATCAAAGCTATTCTACGATATTACAATCGGCCTTTCCTGACAATCACATCTGCCCTCAGATGTGCTCATCATCGCCGCTCGCACTTACATCACTATCGTCAGCATTCCACCATTTCATGTGATCGAATGCCGTGGAAGTTGTACGTGGCCCTTCGTGCTCCCCCTCTCGCTGCACTATGTATCGGTCATTTCGCAGGACTTTTATCACCCGATACGGTCCAAGAAACTTCGGATGCAGCTTTAGCCCGGGACCCCTCTGCATCCTCTCGATTGCCACTAGATCTCCCGTCCTGTATGCTGTCGCCTTCTTGCGTCTCCTGTTATACGCCCGCTTGTTTCGGATTTGGATCTCCTCAATCCGTATCTTTGCGTCCGCACGCAGCTGATCTCGTTCCTCTTGAAACACCGCGGCCTATTCGTCCTCGATGCTACTGCTCCTCTTTCGCTCTTCCTCTATCTTCCTCTCCGTTCTTTGTTTACCCATTTCACTCTTGTCAGGGGCTTTGATCGTCGTGGCAGCATCGTGACATTTTCGTAGGCTCGGTTCGTACATGGAAGACGTTAACAACTTACCATCTACCGAGACTATGATCTCTTCTTTTTCGAAGGTCTTCACGTTCATCGTGTCCTCGACAATCCCATCGTCGTCCTCGTCATCCACATCCTCTGTATATCGAATCTTCGTATCGATATTATTGGAGGGATTCCGCACGTGCGACTTCCCTTGTCTTTTCGTTCGCCTTGCATTCACTCTCTTCGAGTCTATCCGAAAACTTGAAACAACCCTCACACCCGCAACGCTATCCTTCTCAGTAAATTCGCAAATATCATCAACAACATCCTGCTGCTGTTGTTTAGCCAGATTCTTCCTCCTCGTGATGTTCGCTAAGTCCTCCTGCTGGCCGCAAGAATCCGACGAGGACACCATCTCGTGGTCCACTTTACCAATCACCACGTGTCTTGCCACTATTCTCCGTTCCTCCGACACTTGCTGCACAGCTGCCCGATACTTCTTCAAAACTTCTGCTAACTCTTCTTTATTTTCTTCCAATTGCGACAGTAGCTCAGTTCGTTCGCGACTAGCTACATTAACACGATCTTCTGCTTCGGAACGTTGCCGCAGTACTTCCTGCAACGAAGCCTGCGTCTCATTCGGTTCTTGCTCCAGTGCCTGTTTCGCTTTAACTGCAACTGCTCTAGCGCATTCTGCATCTTCTAACTGGTTCTTCAGCTGTCGTAAAGCTGCTTTACCCGTCGAGTCACCTTTCGATCTCTCCAGCATCGTTTGAGCGTCTCTTAGCAATGCTTTGGTTCTCTTCAAATCTCTTTTTAGCCTATGTTGCATGTCCTTAACGTGTGACAAATCTATCTCACTCGCCTGTGTCTCTACATCTATCTTGAGGACTTCCGGACACTCATCGGGATTTTCGTCCTTTATTCTACTAATAAAAGATTCTCCCCCTTTTATACTTATTTCAACAGTGTCCAAAAAGTCTGCGCCAATAATAAGCGAATGTTGCATCACTGTGTCTCGAACTACGTGTATGGTTATACAGTACGACTCATTGTCTATAATAATGTTCGTCGAAAATTTCCCGAGCGTAAAATTCCTTCCGGAACCGACACCGCCAAATCCAACGATTTCCCGACTTAATCTGGACGCTCCGATTTTCACATGCTGATCTGCTCGCATTAGAGTCAGCTCACTACCGGTGTCTATCAACGCGCTCAATTCGAAATTTTCCATCTTAACATCCTTACCACGCCTTGTTTGTAACGACCGAAACACGCTGTAAACTTTTTTTGAGGGCTCACCCAAATTGTCGCAACTTGATGCGATGTGTCCGTACTCCCTACATTTGAAGCATTTAGGTCCTCTCGACTTGCTCGGACACTCCGCACACACGTGCTCCGCATCACCGCAATTGTAGCATCGCGCCTTCCTCGCATCTCCAGATCGACCGGGTTCCTTGTTCCTCTCGGTTTCGGACAGCTTCGCCACCGGCTTTACCCTGCTACTCTTCGGCTCCTCAAATTTCGTCCTCATCTCCATATCTCTTTTTATCGCTTCGTAGCGCCTGAAACGCTCTTTTAATTGCTCGATATTCCTGGCTCCGTATAGCACAGTCTTGTTCGCGACCTCGTCGGGAATGCCTTGAATAATGTAGTCTATCAAGGATTGCGTATCAACCCTTCCTTGTTTTGCAATCCCGCACATGTGATACATATATTGTTGCAGACTCTCATCTGCTTTCTTCTTTCTATGGGATAACTCGCCATGTATCTGTTGGTCGCTTACTACATTTTCAAACTCATTCCTCAACGCCTCTTTTAGCTTTGCCCAGAACTTCGCGCATCGCTCTTGTCGTACGAAGGCCTGAGCGGAGCCTGCGAGTAATTTCTTAGCATAGGCCACCATGTGGGCGTCTGACCAACCCCACACTTCTACCATTTCCTCGAAGTCTTCCACCCACTGATTTACACTCAGCAGATCATCCCCGCTGAATTTCTCTAATGAGTCTTCCACGTCTTTAAGACTCAACATCGAACCGACGCATACCTTCTGGTGATACTCATCGCGGTCCTGATACACCGCTCGCGTGCCTCTCCTGTATTCTCGCGCGCCTTGTTTATCGTCCTCCCCTTCACTTTCGTCGGAGCTCTCTTCTTCCGACGATACATCGTCTCCTTCTAGGGCCGCCTGTAGCCGCGCGCGTAGTTCGGATTTTCTTCCCGTTACCTTCAACCCCAAGCTAACGAGACGCGCTCTCAGCTCTTTCGTCCTCAGCTTCTCAAGGTCTTCCTCTCCCTCTTGACTGCGTTCGGCTCTCTGCTTGCTTCTTAGATCTCGCTGGTTTGTTGGTTCTTCGCCACGCTTCGAATCCTTAGGAGTAGATCGACCAGGTTTGCACGCTCTGTTCAACCTGGCAACCAGCACTGATCTCGCACCGGATATAGGCAGATTCATCTGTGCGAGCTTACTCCTCAGCTCCTCCAGCGTCAAATTCTCTTCACCCGACAATCGTTCGTCTTCAACGTTTGCCATTTTATTCTATTCTTTTCTACTCCCGCACAAATAGCTCCGTTCAATCGTATCGTTTCTCTGTCTTATTCAATCCCGGACGAGCCCCCACTTGTAATATCGGAATATATTAATAATGGATTGAAAATACAGATATTAGTTAGACAGAGAAACGATGTTTGATTAACAGGAAAACTAAATGCAACGCTCGTATTTACAACAAATAACTTGACAACTATTTGGTAACTCTCTCTCTCTCTCTCTCTCTCTCTCTCTCACTAGCAACTCTAACACTCGACAACACTCGCAACTCAATTCTAACGACTCTATGCTTCGACGTCTCGATCAACTCTGATTCTCGCAACACGCACACTTTTCGATTCGCCTTGGATAGCGAAACCGTCCTTCTTCTAACGCGTTTTTAAAACGCGATGGCGCTATCACTTTCTAAAAGCGTCGTCTTTACATTTCCGATGGCCACGGGCACATCCGACTGCCAGATATACAATGTATTATAAGAGTATCATTACCATACTTTTCATGAAAAGAGCAATTTTTCTTGATAACTATACTGTGTAACATAGATTGAAGTCGCTGATTTGATCCCTCTGATATCGTTGTCTTATGAGAGTCTCGCCTGGTCTTGATTGGTTCTGTTGACTCTTATCGTTGTGAAAAATCGATTCGTTGTGTACCTTTTTTGTATAGAGAATTATTTTGTGGTAGAATATAATGTTGTAATATTTGTGGTCTTTACTTTACTAATTTTGTCACTGAGCCGCTCTTTGGTTCGTTGAGCGATTCATATTCCGCATATATTCCGTACTTGCTTCGCTTGGTACTTTTATAATTTTCGCACTTACAATAAAAAATTTAATTCTTAACAGATTAAAGATTTAACTTCTTGCTTTATAGTGTACCATAATTTTTTTTTTCTTTTTTTTTGTATAGGTTATGTGATCCATAGTTTGAGTAAGTAGTACATATATATATATATATATATATATATATATATATATATATATATATATATATTTACGTGACAAGCTTTCATTTCAATCTATATTTAAGATTAATATTTTATCAGTTTCTGTTCGTAACAACATCGAAGTAGTCAATAAGTTTGAAGAGTATAATTAAGGAAGTTATGAAGCAAGAGGTTAAGAACAAATTCTTAAAGAGGTTATGTACAACTCAGTAGTACTGCTTTACATTACTTTGCGAATTACTTTTCAAGCATAAAAATAGTTTAACAGCCACTTATAGTTACTTCCTTACCATTACATTCATTAAATTCGTTTGATTTTGTAAACAAAATAACCACGCTGACCAGTCTCTTATTTAAAATAGAATTATTTTGTCATATATCCAACAGTTTACTTTCTCTTCGCTTTGTCTCGTATTACGACTTTATAACGGTGTTTCTTTAAACTTTAAACGATCGTAATAAATGTATTTACGGACGATGACTGATATCTGATCTGTGTTAAAGTTTCAACTAATTAGTGCCCCGTTACTTTGGACGTTATGAAATGTTGTATAACCAAAGACTTATCTTCTCTTTTGGTAGTTGCATAAGAGAAGACTGAGCCATTGAAACGCTCGAATAGATTAGCTGATTCGCTTAACGTATTTTTACTTCCGACGAGCTAAACACAAGCGCAGAAAGCACATAAGGAATAATACAGAAACGTCAAACGTATACAGAAATATATTTCGTAAAAGCATTAGTACGTAACATGTCTTTATAATTCTATTTATGTATAGTAAAATGGCTTGTGTCCATTTTCATGAATTATAACTGACATTTCAAAGCATTCATGTAGATATGTAATTCTCGTTAATTAATAATTTAACAATGCGTCATGAAACGTATCATTTTCGTTTCTTCCTTTGTTTCGTTATACACAGGAACGAATTTGTAAATAAAGATGTATAATCAACGATAACATATGACAGCGAGTATAATAACTGTCAGCAAAGGAAGAGGTCGGTAAAATGATTGTGGTTGATTTTAGTGTATCGGTAAATAAGCTTTGACAGACGTTGCCGGGGGACTCGGTGTCGGTGAAACCGCGTCGATGAAATGATTGTCAGTAATTTAAAGATAACCCAATTTATTGATCTGTCTCCCCTTCATGGCGTTGTACGTCTCTCTATAAAACATATTCTACCTCGGAGGGCTGAAAAATTTAACTTGGTCTCACTGGACTGGACTGTAAGTAAGAAAATTGAAATGCAAAATCCACGTGTGAGCGCAACGGTTTAGATGGAAAGTTCGATAGGACAATTATGTATATTAGCCTGAAAGAAAGCTCGCGGCTTCGCACGCAACACGTAATTTCCCTCGCTGAAATAATCCTATTACAACGATACGATTTAAAATTTTCCTTAACAGACCTCGCAATGCAATTCTTCATCTACAATTTTTTATTCGGCCTGAAACAAGAGACTTTCGAAGCCTTATAGAGTCTCGCGAATCTAAAAGTCAGGTTTCAACGTATTTTCGCGTCTTATTCTATAATACTGAAGACATTAAAGGTGTTAACGATTACTGTCTCGCTATGTACGTACATCAAACGAGTACTTACGTAAGAGACGAATGGAAATGGAAACAGCCGAGAATAATTGAAGATAATTTGAATACGTTCCAGGCTATAATACAATTTCTCGTGAACCGTAATTGATTCGCAGAAGGGAATTGCTGCTTCTCACGACTAGCAAAGTGTTTCGCGAAAAAAAAAAAAAAAGAAAAATGGTATCGGAAGGATAGGAAAAAAGCGGTGGCCTACATCAAGCAATCTTCATGCCGATAATGCATTTATTATTCAGTTCGTTCATTTTCTATCGCGTAACAGACACTGGGGTAACTGACAGAACGAGCGTATAAATCTTGCATCTCTCAACCTGACTTCTCCCAATTCGTATACTTCCATCCTTCGTATAAGTGACAATGAATCAGAAGAGTTTCATAGCAATATTGAACAACATACAGTCAACTACAACACCATTAGATACATCCACCATACAGTCAACTACAACACCATTAGATAACAGCAATACAATAGATTATAATTTTCTACGTGTCATTGATTCATCGTCATCACTTTCCATTTTTTTAGCATATGTAAAAACGTATCTGACGTAATCTTACCTCGCTCTTTGAGTACAAAAATCCATTCAAATGAAACAAAGGGAAAATAAATAAGAAAACAAACACTCACATACGAATCTTCATTACATAACTGTATGTACTCCTCGAGGTATAATTACTCAGACACGTTACAGCGTACCTTCTTCGTTCCCTGATGGCTGATGTTGATCGTTGACGTTTATAATGAAAGAATTTCGTCAACGGCGCCATCTGGATCCTTGTTGAAAAATTAAAATAGCCGCAACAGCACCATTAAGCTCATCACCCAGAGTAGCGTTTGTTCGTGAGTCGTGGAGGAATTATTATCATCAACGACATAAATTTTACCAGTTCCGGTAATGTTCTTTATATGGTCCAGGCACTCGAACTCGCAACATCGCTCTCCAACACGGAATTTCTTGCATGTCTGTAGTAAAAAGAAATCGATCAATTGTACAGATCAATCGTCACTCGACTGCTCGAGAATTCAGATCATCCAGAGAATAGAATAGAGACGTGGAAAAATGTAGTGCGATCATCGCAGTGGGAGGAAATAGGGGGATAGGGACCAAATGAATGAACGAGATGTTAAGGACAACTGACGATAAGTTCTTCTTTTGTCGAGAATTGCATGTTTGTGAATGGTTTGTGGGTGGTTAGGTGGAGAGAATTGAAGAGTTTGGAGGTGACTGGAAGAGTGTTTTGGGCAAGGTAGATTGCAGAATGGTTGCGGTAGCATTGTGTTAATTATGGGTTTGTACATGTAATCTTTGTATGTATCACTACATACAACCTAACGTATATTTTTAATAATACATCAGAGTTTTAGTTATTTCATAGCTATGAATTTTATACTCTATAATCTTGACGTTTTATTTCACAGAAGCGTTTGAATATCCATAAAAATTAAATGAACCAATGTATTCATTATCTTATAGAGAAGATATATTATTTTTAATTATGTTCCAATTATTTATCATGATCCTGATTTCCTTATTCTGAAAATTTGAAAGGAAGTTTTGTAGTTTGATACTTTCAGCGACAGAGGGTCAATATTGCTTTAGTATATTTCGTCACATATACATGTATATCTATATGTCGGAGATGAAAGGACACCGAAACCTTTGGATAGCCCCGCAACATTGCAATCTAAAGTCTACTATAACTGTAACTAAACTATTGTAGTTATTCAATCCGATTGTAATTGTTCGAGATTAGTGACGGTGAGCTTTGGCTCGAGGTGACAGTCTGTCGCCCAACGTAGCCGCGGTCAAGGGATGAACGCTTTGCCTAACAAAGGTATGGAGTAATTCTATAGCTCTCCTTAAAAGAAGTATTCGTGGCGACACGCGACAGTAAACATTCCAACGGTTTCTGTCCCGTGGCTCGCCACACGCAGACCCTATTCTTCGAGTAAGATGATTGCCAGATGTCGATGCGTCTCCGCAGTACATGTTCGGCTAGCCCGAGGGCCCGTTATAAATCTTAAGGTTTAGTTAACTAAAGTCCTTCAAACAGACAAACAGTCTTTGTCCCAACTACGGGAAGATAGGGGAGACATATTTTTCAACGAGCGGCGTCTCCCACTAGCAACTTTCCCTCGAGGGCGGCTAGCATCTTTTTCTAACCACCGATATGGAGATTGACCAATTAGCAGCAACGTCAATTTCCCTTACTTCCTAAACGAAGGCTTTCCTCGACGAATCCGATGATCTCGTGTCCTTAGACACACCCCATTATAGTTTTCCTCTGTGGCATCATCGGGACGGGACGGGCATTCTTTTACGCGCTCCCGTCGACCAAAGAGTAACGTCTTTACGCTCAGCAATTATTTTTACGAGTCAGACTTAGATTCAGCGAGAACGCCCATCTGTCATCCCGTTGGCCGCGGATTCGTTATTGAACCGGAGACCACTGTCACTAGTGTCGCGGACGTCTCACCGCCGTGGTAGATTGTCAAACCTGTGTTATTCATACCTGTGTCAATAAATCGTATCTTCGTTACACCGCAACGATGGCTACCTTCAATGAAGACTCCTCAAACACCGACAACCCTATCCCCAATGTCATTCCGACATATATATCCACCGAAAATGCGCTCTTGTAGACAAACGCTCGATTCGCGTCATAGCTTTTAAAGCTTGTCGCATCTCAATCCGTTGGAAAAAGTTTTTCCTGTAGCATATTTTATTTTTACGAACCAACAAGGTCTTTGTTTATTTCCTTCTTTTTTTTGCTCCAATTCCCCCATTGTTTTTTCAAGGATAGTATTTCAGAGCCATTAGTCAAGTTCATTGTAACAATAAACGTACGTTTCGGAAACATTTTGTGCTGTGAAACAGAATACACTAAAGTTTGAAGGTCACATCGATTTTCGAAAGTTTATAAATGGAGGTGTATGACAGTATCACCAGCTGTTGCTGTCCAAGTAACTCCAACATCGAAATACTACAACGATTCCAATCGAAAACGCTAAGAGCCTTAATAGACGCACCTTGGTATGTTACCAACGAAACCATCCATCGCGACCTCAAGATATCTACAGTCAAAGAGGAAATAGCAAAATATAGCGACAGATATAGCAAAAGAGTCAAGAAACACCGAAACCCGCTAATCACTGGACTACTCGATACGACGGACCAGATTCGATTTCTTTTTACTACAGACATGCAAGAAATTCCGTCTTGGAAAGCGATGTTGCGATTTCGAATGCCTGGACCATATAAAGAACATTACCGGAACTGGTAAAATTTATGTCGTTGATGATAATAATTCCTCCACGACTCATGAACAAACGCTACTCTGGGCGATGAGCTTAATGGTGCTGTTGCGGCTATTTTAATTTTTCAACAGGGATCCAGATGGCGCCGTTGACGAAATTCTTTCATTATAAACGTCAACGATCAACATCAGCCATCAGGGAACGAAGAAGGTACGCTGTAACGTGTCTGAGTAATTATACCTCGAGGAGTACATACAGTTATGTAATGAAGATTCGTATGTGAGTGTTTGTTTTCTTATTTATTTTCCCTTTGTTTCATTTGAATGGATTTTTGTACTCAAAGAGCGAGGTAAGATTACGTCAGATACGTTTTTACATATGCTAAAAAAATGGAAAATGATGACGATGAATCAATGACACGTAGAAAATTATAATCTATTGTATTGCTGTTATCTAATGGTGTTGTAGTTGACTGTATGGTGGATGTATCTAATGGTGTTGTAGTTGACTGTATGTTGTTCAATATTGCTATGAAACTCTTCTGATTCATTGTCACTTATACGAAGGATGGAAGTATACGAAATTGATAAAATTATTAATAATATTTACGAAGAGAAAGTAAACTGTTGGATATATGACAAAATAATTCTATTTTAAATAAGAGACTGGTCAGCGTGGTTATTTTGTTTACAAAATCAAACGAATTTAATGAATATAATGGTAAGGAAGTAACTATAAGTGGCTGTTAAACTATTTTTATGCTTGAAAAGTAATTCGCAAAGTAATGTAAAGCAGTACTACTGAGTTGTACATAACCTCTTTAAGAATTTGTTCTTAACCTCTTGCTTCATAACTTCCTTAATTATACTCTTCAAACTTATTGACTACTTCGATGTTGTTACGAACAGAAACTGATAAAATATTAATCTTAAATATAGATTGAAATGAAAGCTTGTCACGTAAATATATATATATATATATATATATATATATATATATATATATATATATATATATATATATATGTACTACTTACTCAAACTATGGATCACATAACCTATACAAAAGAAAGAAAAAAAAAAATTATTGTACACTATAAAGCAGGAGGTTAAATCTTTAATCTGTTAAGAATTAAATTTTTTATTGTAATTGCGAAAATTATAAAAGTACCAAGCGAAGCAAGTACGGAATATAGGGATATAGGAAGCGATGGGGAACAGCAAGTAACTCCAACATCGAAATACTACAACGATTCCAATCGAAAACGCTAAGAGCCTTAATAGACGCACCTTGGTATGTTACCAACGAAACCATCCATCGCGACCTCAAGATACCTACAGTCAAAGAGGAAATAGCAAAATATAGCGGCAGATATAGCAAAAGAGTCAAGAAACACCGAAACCCCCTAATCACTGGACTACTCGATACGACGGACCAGATTCGCAGGCTGAAGAGGCACTACCCGCTAGACCTAAACGTTAGATTCATTTAATTATCCAAATTAAGTATATCCACTTACTTATAATACTTATAAATTATACCTATCTATAATAAGTATTAACTTATTGTAAATAAACAGCCATGTCACTGCGCCACGCCGGAAAAATTACTGAAAATTCTCAACGCGAGAATTGATTGTATTCCAACAAATAAATAAAAAAAAAAAGCTGTTGCTGTCCCCAAGCGCCAAAATACGTTCTGACTACTATTTTATGCATCTCACAGAAGTATGTCTTCATTCATCATCTCCCATGTCATCCACCAACGTGTTCTTAACATGTTATCTCCTAGTAAAATATTGATGTTGAGTCAGATATCCAATTGAATAATCTTTTCGGTGTCTACTATAAGACATTTAAAACCAAGGCTCGTACACACGTGTGCTTATACGTCAGATGTAATACTTAACACGAAACCTGCTTATATTAATATTAAATTTATGCATAGTAGGATGTTCGACCTTTGTAAAAATGAAATTATAATACATACAGTTTCACCGTGGAAAAGTGAATCTTTCTAGCATGTCCACGCAAATGCAGGGGAGGGGAGGACTGTGCATGCACCAAACAACTTTACGTTCGTAATTTTTCACACAAATGTACAACTGTAGGGAAATAATTATCTCTGATTTTTCGGATGTTAGGAATCGACAATATCGCATAACGGAATGCTGTGTTCTACGTATTCTATTTTTGTTACGAAAGTGGTACAAACGAAGTCCACATAAGAATAGTACAACAAAATCGGTTGAGGTTAGGTTATCGTGCAGATATCGCGGCTTTTGCATTGGAAATCACGCAACTGCCAGTCTCGTCGTTCCTTGTAAACGAAAGAAAGGTATTGTAATCGGTCGGAATTAACATAAAACTCGTCGCATGCGACCATATGGCCTGAATGTTGAATAAACGAGAGTAGAGCGCGAGCTATGTGATTCTAACCGTTTAGGCGGAAACTAATGATTGTAACCAGAACCGAGATATATGCCAATATTACTTTGCTCGACAAAGCGTATAAGATGAGGAGAGAATCGCGATAAGGTAGAACAAGAGACAGATATTCTCTACGTAAAGCAAGTCTGTCAACTAGATTGAAATCCTATAGCTATAACTACAGTGAATCCATATTCTGGTCAATTGTCTTTTCACAAATGAAGCTTCTGAAGAACGGAATTGATACAATAACTACTGTTCATTCATAACTACTGTTGTAAAAATCTATATATTTGTCTATCTATATCTATATATATCGATCTATATATATTTGTCAGAATGTCATTTTATCAAAAAACCCATCCTCTGTGTTACGCCGGGCCTCTCTGCCTGGCCCAGGTCACACACCGCGGGCCAGACGGACACCAGATGTCCGCCTTTCCGTACGGCGTACCCTCAATATCCTTAAGCACCCGTCATAAACCCGAGTCACTTGCCTGCTAAGGTCCTTCAAAACAAACAAACATCTGTGTCCGAAGAATTTCTAAAGACTATTGTCTACTACGGCGGGACAAGGGAAAGTTAGTTTTCTCACGTGCGCTGCAACTTTCCTCCCACTAACCACTTTCTCTCGAGGGCGGTTAAGACCCTTCGGTTAACCAATTAACAGCGAAACCTGTTTCCCTCACTCTCTTAACTAACATCGGCACCAACAAATCCGATGGTCCCGTGCGCTAGACACACCCATCCTTAGCTTTCCTCCGACACAGCATCGTCACTCAACTTCACTTCTTCTACATCGTTCAAAAGTCAACTACTAAGTATACGCTAATGCCCAGCGGGGCAGTCTAAGCATAACGCGAGAGTCGGTCTCGGTATTGTCGAGCATACATTTCCTCTCCTAAATATCTCATAGTGCTACGTCCACTAATACACTGAATCCACTTATAAGAGCCCTGCTCTAACGCACATATCTATCTTAGCTTCGTGCGACAAGTTGTTAATTACTTATTTCTCTCCGTCAGTGTAATCTAAGTGCTGGAAACATATAATTTATAATTCTGTGAATCACAGGGTTATACAACCTCAATCACCCTTATTATCTCAACGGAAATCAGGGGATCGATCAACTCGTGGTGTCGATTGTTATAATCGTAACGGGGATTTACGACCCCCGTTGACGTCTCTCCTTGCGATTACGTCTCCCCGCGATTGGTCGAAGAAACACTCTGTAATCATAGTTTAACGAAGCATAATTAATAGAAGAGGTAGAGCGTTAAGTGGAGATGATTTAATCACAGTTAAGTAGATAAATCTCTATATTAGTCTCTTTAATTAAAATGTCCTACGTTTTATTTGCGTCATTTTTTTTCTTCATCCAATTTAAAATGTTTAAATAACAATAGCCTATACAATATAATTTTATGTAAAAAAATTGATTATACCATGTTTATTACAGATATTTAACATTTTTGTGTACATACAAAATTTAAATTATACCTCGCTTGAGAACAAAAATTGTATTTGTTTTCCTAACATGTACTAATAATTATTGATCAAACTAGAAAAAGCTGGAGGAGATTACTTAGGAAGATTACTTAGCATCTTATATTCCTGGCAAGAGAAAATGAAAAATTCGTTTCTTCTCTTTGCTTCCCTGTTCCTTCTTTCCTCCTTTTTCCATTTTTACATCGCTTTGTTTTACATCGCAATTTACATTTATTTGTAAAGTTTGAATCTCCTCGATATTGAAGATGTTGAAGCTGCAAGTATGTATTTCATTTTAATCCATTCGAGACCGAGATTTAATTGTAAGACGATACCTAGGTGTCGGTACGATCTGAATGTTTAGTTGGAATGATTCTGTGTTTTACTCTCTCCAGGGTATCCTTTTCATACTTTGATTTTAAATCGATGACAATCTTAAATAGTATGCCTCATATTTTTAAAATATAAAATTATATACTATGTTATTCTATAATGTATTATGTACAGTTATATATATATATATATATAATATATTGAAATATTCAATATTCTATATTGAAAAAAATATGAAATTAACATGATATATACATTACTACATAAGTTATATATAAAATATGTATATTATACCCTTGCCTACTGACTGATATGAATTTCTTTCGGTCTCGAATACGTTAAAAGAGAGCGCAAAGAAGTCGAAATTACTTATTGTAATTAGTAAAACGACCTGAGAGGCAGACAGATACAAGAAAGAAGGAATATTATATTAGCGGCATTATCATGTTTTTGCTCTCTTTAAGTCTTTCATCGAGACAGACAATCTACAGGTATTAATCGACCAATTTCTCCAAGCTGATAACTTCGAATTGATGTTTATATATAAGAAGTGTTATGTGTTAATCTGTCTAAATGTTTAAAAGGTGTTATAAATTAAATGTTGTTAAACGATACGTAATTGCCTTCTGATCGTAAATTTTACTATCAAGGGGTGTTTTATGTATGCGTAATCATTGTGAATTATAACAATTTATGTGATCGATATTAAAGGTGTTTAAAAGCATGTATTTTTTTCTATATTATTATTCTCCTATATTATTATCCTATATTATTATAGCATTCCTATATTATTATAATATCCAATTACATGTTGATACACAAGATATACAGATTATTATTTATAACGTTTTGGTTTTCTTAATTGAGTCATTCATTTAGTACAAATGATAAGAAATTAGTAATAATTCACAAAAAAAGGATATGGTAGTAGAAATATTATAAAAAAACATTTTCTCTTTTAGTGTAGAGTTACTCCTTCTTACAGACAGTGTCGTACAAATCTGTACGTCTCTGAGAAAATGTAGGTATCTGAGCCCTTACTTCCTCAACAACTTTTACATCTGATAGAAAAAAGAAACATACGAAGTAATAAGTAATGCTTACTAATAAATTCAACAAATACAGAGGAAGATGGCTAAATCGATAAATTAACGAGACTAAAAATTAATTACATCATGGATCTCTCGCTTTTAATTTTAAGCTGTAAATTACCGATATCGGTGACTGCCATATTCTCTTGAGTTTCCAAATCGTAAAGAATCTTTCCCCAGGGATTGGTCAACTGTGTATGTCCCCATGCGACGTAACTTGCTTAAGGAACACGAGCCGGTGATATGCAGGCAACGTATAATTGATTATCATTCGCTCTGGAACGCTGAAGTAAAGACCAGTGCAATGGTCCAGTGGTCATATTGAATGCCGCTGGATATATCAGCATTTGGCAACCTAACCCAGAGAAGCAGGAAATATGAAGCCACCGAATACCAATTAACTTCGTAGTTGCACGGTTCACATTCCATCATTTCTGAATATGCGGGGACAGTCCTCTTATTGTGCTTTTAATTCTTTTATTTGTTTCATTTTCAGCAAATATACTGGTTTTTTAAATTAAGCTTCTTTTTATACAGAGTTACAGATTATATTAATTTTATATAGAATATATTTAAGAAAGATATTTAATTTTTTGCTAGTTAAGTATTGATCGGTTAAGTTACTGTACCTTTGTTCCGATAAATGCGTGCCATTTCCTCGAATCTAATATCATAGCAAATGCCAATACCTATTTTGCAGCCCTTCACATCGAACGTCGTTAGGGAGTTACCAGGACTGAGTGAATCACTCTCTCGAAAAGTAATCTTATTAGGAATGTCGATGTCGAATAGATGTACCTAATAACATAAAAATGTGGTAGCTAATTCTATTGCTGCAACTTTTGTAATTTAATATCAAAGTTACCAACTCCTAAACTTTAATTATTTTTTATTTAATAACTGACAGCGTTTTTATCACTTTCTTTTATTAAAAAATCTTATCATTTAATAATGTTTAAAAAGGAGAAAAAATAAGTATTTTCGTATGTGAAAAATTTATACAACAACAAACACATTACAACAAAAATGGGCGTTTCCCGTATCATAACGTATTTTATAAACCGTAAATTATAGAATTGGTTATAGTATACGTATGTACATATGTATATTCCTAAATTATTCCTAGATAGAGTCACTTTCTTCACCCCAATATTTTCAACTTCAAAGCCATAAAGGAATATATTACTTACCTTTCGGTGTCTTGCTATCAAAGTTCCATCGGGACCCCAAATAGTACAGGTATTGTACAATTTATCGCCCTCTATTTCAGGCATCGTACCACCAACTACATAGATGTTGTTTTCTTTAGCTGCATTCGATGAAGCAACGCTCGTTTCACCATCAGGAATACTCTCGGCGTATTTTGGAAAGTACTCTGCATTGCAATATTTCAATTAATGAAAAATAACTGTCTTTTGTTCCAACCATAAATTAAATTGAAATGTTTGTCAGTTTTTTATTTTCTAAATTATCAAAATAACTAAGTTTTATATTTCGACTTAATTAAATATGCAATTACTTAGCTAATAGTATATATAATAAATTGTTTCTACAGGTTCAAAATGAAAAATGAATATTTAGAAATACTTAATTACGACAATGCTATTTGTGTTAGCATCAGTGGCTTGTTACTCAACGACTTTGCTAGTACTTTTTGAAACATAAAGTTAGTTTTCAATTAACACTTATACTAGAGGCGGAATTATAAATGCAAAATAATTGATAATACTAATTTATAAGTACCTAATTATTAGTATCTTAAAAAATATATTTATACAAAAATCACGATAATCATGAAAATGGGGAAATCCTATATTCTCGACTCAATTCACAATTTATTTTGTATATTAATTAGATTCCGCGCTCATCAGTACGTACTCACTGGCGACATCGAGAAAATGTATCGGCAATTCCTCGTACGACCAGAGGATCGGAAATATCAAAGGATATTATGGCGCAGCGCGAGTGGAGAAACAGAAACATATGAGCTTAACACCGTAATACTCTTATCATAGAAATAGAAGCAGTCCTCAATTCCCGCCCGCTAACTTCTATCTCCACCGATCCAAATGATCTCCTAGCCCTCACTCCCGGACATTTCCTCATTGGCGATTCATTAATGTGCTTACGTGATCGAGATTTCAGGGACATTCCATCGAACCGACTCTCCAAATGGCAGCATATCCAACAGCTTAAACAACATTTTTGGAACCGCTGGCATAAGGAGTATTTGAACGAGCTAACCAACCGCAATAAATGGAGCAAGGGTGGACACAGCATCCAAAAGGGCACAATCGTCATCCTCAGAGAGGACAACGTTCCCTCCATGCATTGGCCTCTGGGCCGAGTTATCAAGGTTCATCCAGGCGCCGATGGTGTCATCCGGACAGCTACAGTTCAGACGGCAAAGAGCATTTTGGATCGGGGCGTCAAAAGGCTTGTCCCACTGCCAATTCAACCCGATCTCGAGAAACCCGAACAACTAGCCACCGAGACGAAATAAGATGGGAACTTCAACCACACCTCGCTAGTTTGATCGGTACCCTCTCAACGGGGGGAGAATGTTACGCCATGCGGCTTACCATAGGTCATATTCTTAACTATCGATCGCGGCACTATAATGTCGCAGACGGATCGTCGCGTCTGCCCGGCAAACAAACATTATAGTGGCAAGCGCATGGTTCATTAAGCAGGGCGACTTCCAGAAACGTCGACTCGTGGCCCGTATTTTACCTCGCGTAAAAGAATGTGGCGTGATCCGAACGTAGCGGGGGTCGCCTTCCAGAAAAAACGAAAAAAATCGAAAGGCGTTCAGAACTTTTCGAGAAGTCGAACCGTCAACACATGTGGTATGTCGCGCATTACTTATCAACCAAAACGCAGTTACATTTTTTTTGTTCCATTTATATCTTTCTAGTTAATAAGTTGTTGAAATAAACATTAATTTATTTGTGTTAATTCTGTGGAATTTCATTGAACTACCCTTATTATCATAATCGAAATAAGGGGATCGATCAGTTCGTGGTGTCGATTATTTAATCGTAACGGGAACTTACAACTCTCGTTGACGTGCTATCCCGCGATCGCGTCTCTCCGCGAACGGTCGAAACAAAATGATTCACTAAAAACTGTCCTGAATTCCTAAGAAGTTATTTACCGCAAAACTGACAAAGTGTTTATTTAAAAAATGAGGTTGAAGGTAGTCCTTTTCTTTCATTTCATTCATTTTCATTTTCTTTCTTAAGTATGGCTAACACAATATCTAATCAATTAAAATTTTATATTTTCACGTGAAAAGTTTCTTTAGATAATTATTATCAACATGATGACTAACTCTTACGGATTAATACGTGTCTGTAGGGCAATCCGGTGGACTTGATCGGCTTTTTACTTCGAAAGTTGAGTAATCGGTGTCGCTTTCTTACGCATCTTTGAACTGTATAAATGTTTTAAAATTGTTTGATCCAGAATGTACCACACCGAACAATCAAGAAGGCAGGTGCCTTGACTACAGAAAATGTAAACCTCTGCAAGAAATATGGCAGATACAGTACCGTACAGCCACCGATTTTTATAGACGATCAGTGTGCAGATACCAGGGCAATGTTACGATCGTTTGCTGTCCGGACGATCCAAACAAAGAGAAGAGAGAAATTTTAATAAAAACTGTGTATAAGTATAAGGCTTGGCGACCACCATACTGTAGTTTTAGCAACGTCTCTCATACCAGGGTGGTCGATGGTAAACCAGCTGAACTTGGTACGTTTTATGTCTTTCTTTCCGATTAATAATAAGCCATTTACTGCAAAGAATGAACTTTAAAGGCATTAAACAGCACATCAATGTACATTTCAATTAGACTAAATAATAATGCTATGATTTTATCGGTAGTAACTTTACTTATTAACTTGAATTATTTCTTTCTTCTACTCCATGTTAGGAAGAGTATCTTTTTGCTTGAAATAAAAAATTGATATAGGAGTAATAATATGGATAGAGATCAAAAACTGTTAGGGCAGAAATTACACGTTTGAACTTTATAGTTCAGTATAGTTCAAATAGAAATTATATAGAATTATTTAATAATTTCTATTCCAGTGGAATAAAAATTTAATTTCTGTCTTTATCAAATCTCTATTTCAGAGTATTTGTACGTATGTACTTATCGTCTGCTGTATGATCGAATATCGAATAGATAATAATCGTTGTTACTCATTATGTGAGAAAAAATTATGTATATTCACAACTATGACTATTGCATTTTAGGCGCTTGGCCATGGATCGCTGCATTAGGTTTTCGTAATCCCCGAAACCCAGACAAACCACTATGGAAGTGCGGAGGTTCCCTGATAACGGCTAGGCATGTTTTGACCGCAGCACATTGTGCACATATGGATGGAATAGAAAGCATACACAATCATAATATTGCCATTCTTAGATTGGTGGAGGAGGTGCCATTTTCGAGTAAGTCCTCAAATATATATATATATGCTATTGAGTATTACTGAAGTATCATATCCTGAAATTTCTTACTGTACACATATATTGTGTCATAAAGCGTGTACAATTCTTTCTCATACTTTTGGTCATTCGTTTCCTGCATTTTCATTTATTTTTTTATTTTTCAGGGTACGTATATCCCATTTGTACGAAAGAGCCCCTACGAAAGAGCAACTTTGTCGGCTATAACCCCCTTGTTGCTGGATAGGGAGCATTAAGATATAGTAATTGATATCAATTTTATAATAAAATTAAACAGTTCCAGTCTTAAATATCTTTCTTATTTTCTTCGTAGGACGACCACGACGTAATGCATTAATGGAAGTACAAATGCCAGTGATTAAGAACGCCGAATGCAAAATAGCTTATTCCAAATTTCCTAATGCACCTGATATCACTGATGGTATAATATGCGCCGAACATGCTCAGGGTGGAGAGGATTCTTGTACGGTAATTAAGTTACAGAGTTACTACAAACTATACGGTATCTGAAGACACGTCAATTCGAATTAACATCAAATCGACGTCTTAAACATTAGAAATAATAGATAAACACAATTCAATAGTTTTGCCCACTTCTCACACCTCATTATGGTATTTAATCTAATTTCCTTCTAATCTTAGTTTTGCTCAAAATACATATAACATGTACATTATAAATTGGAGCATTTCAATACACAAGTCAATAGAAGATTATTACTGTATATAAGTATAATTTCAATACAATTCGATCGATATATTTCAGTATCTTTGATTAAAAATTTAACGATCCTTTCAGGCTGACCGCGGCGGACCACTGCTGATACAACATGAATTAACCTCGTATTTAATAGGTATTGTGTCTTATGCTTATAAGTGCGGCACAGCTGGGTATCCCAGCGTTTACACTAGGGTCACATCGTACCTTGACTTCATTCTCCAAGCGATGCAATAATATGATATTACTGTTCCATAAATATCATTGTGTAAAAAACGTAAAGTTGGATTTTCTTATTGTGGAGATAAGAAACAGCTCAAATTTACATTGTTTTGTACGTTACAAATTATAGGCTTAAAATGTACGAAATGTAACTTTGAAACGACACTAATTTTTTACGCACGATAAACCTCCACAACTTAGGTATGTAAAGATGATAAACGTATATTAATTCTATTAATTTGGTAATAATAAACCAACTTTCTGAGAAGTTCTGTAAATTTCGTTTCTGTTGTATCAAGAGAATAATGGAATATTCCACTTAGATCGTATACTTCTTGTATGTACATACAAAATTTTCCGGCTAATCTAAAACACTTCATAAGATAGAGAGCTTCTGGAAATTCGGACACAGAGAGTGCATAAAATACAAGATAAGTCTCGTGTCTTTCAAAATTATTTTTTATTCGCTAAAAACGTCCTGTGTACTCATGCAATCACATGCAACCTCGAAACTTCACTTATTTTTTATCACTTTCCAATTCAATACACTGTTTCTGCATTTTTGACTATATGTAAGAGAAATTTCCATTCAGCCAAAGGTGTACTTACAGATTATAGATTCCTATACGACTCTCGGTAAAAATTTATCCGCACTCCAGATAGTTAAAACTTCTGTCGACCGTATTGATCCATCTGCACTCTTCGTATGACGTCAATATCTGTTCAGTGCTGCTGCGTAGGTTACATTGTGTTACGTCAATTCGTTTGTGACCGTTGCGCGAGTAATGGCGCTTTGCAATGGTGATTTGCAGGAAAACAGTGCAGGATGCTGTGATTCGTTTCTTGTGGTCGGAGGTTATGTTTGATGCCTATATTTATCAAAGATTTAATGCACATTATGGAGAAAGTGTTTTGTCACGAAGTGTGTTTGAATGGGCACAAAAGTTCAAAGAAGATCGCACAAGTGTTATGAAAAAACAGCTGGACGCCCGTCCACATCCACGATGACAACATTGAACGTGCTCATGAACTTATGCTCTATGGAATAGACGAGTGACGCTGGATAATGTGGCAAATCATTTGCAAATCAGCCACGGCTCTGCTTATGCAATAGTGCACGACAGATTTGGGTGTTAAAAAGTTTGTGCGAGATGGATGCCGAAAAAGCTGATGAAAAGGTGAAGACGACGATGCATTCGTGGTTCGCAGCTCAGCCCAAAACATTTTTTAATGAGAAAATACGAAGGTCGTTCAGCAAATGGACAAAGTGTATACAGAAATTGAGTGATTATGTCAAAAAATGATGTATGTCTTTTTTGACAATTGCTTAAAATAAATTCTACACCGACAGAGCGGGTAACTTTTTACTCACCCTCGTAAGACACTTAAATTTCCAATCTATTATGATGAATAAAAGAGCTTATACTATTAAATCTAATTGTATTTTGTTGCATGAGAGTACACGTGTATGTGATGTACATTACCTTCATATCCCCTTGAACGCTTCAATATTGCGCATATATACTATATTTTGTACAGCTTCTATAAAATTTTGTATGTTTGTTTAGGCTGTTAATCTAGAGGCTGGAGTACAAAGAAGTGGCACAATGATGTGGGCTGATGACATTTATAATTATCAAGGAATCACCCCTACATTCGCTCAGGTATATATCGTTGACTATAATGTATTTAACATATATGATTGTTAGAATATTAATAATTAATTTTTAATTCTATCAGAATTTTAATGAAACTGTCCCTTGGGAAGGAAGAACTGATACCTTGATATCACGGTTTGTACATCCTATATGTACGACAAATTTTAGAACATTATATAACGAAGAACCAGATCGTCGTGGCCATGTGATGTGAATAAAAGGACTTGAATTTGATGATATTTTTATAATGTCAGATAACATAACTAAGTATCTTCACAGTAAGATAGGATGACATGGTTTACATGATCTTAATGTTGTTCACTTGAGTGATGATATTATAAGGAAAAGTGTAATATCACAGGTAGGATGATTCATAATTTAGAACTACTAACTCATGTATGTATTAAAAATTAAAGAAATATATTAAATTTTATAGGATATTTATGTTTAGTAACCAGTAATTCAGAGATTGGTATTCATGGTTACTATAACGAGGCTGTAGAAACGCACCCTTTCTTCTTTGCAAATGGTCCTGTATTTATGTCTAAGCCGAAACTGGAACCTCTGAATAATTTAGATTTATTCTTGTCATTTTCTAAAATACTTATCTACAGTATACCATAAGGAATGATACCGTATCACACCTAATCAAGTGCCTTAAGAAACATCAACAGGATATCACAGTAATCCCTTATCGACTGATATGTAAGTAAAAGTTATGTGTCATTGTTATACACAGTTATGTGTTAGTGTTATACACAGTTATTTATCATTTTCTATTAATTCAGTTGTAGCCACTACAATATCTATGACACCGGTAGTAATTATAAGAACAATAATGATGTTCTATAAGAGGAAATGATGATTAGGAACAAAAACTTACAGGTAAGTCAAAGTATATGTTATTTGCCATTTGAAAAGAAAGTTACTAACTTAGAATTTTTTGATAAATAATAATTGTGCAAAATATATTGGATTTCAAATTTGTCAAAAATTGAAATTTAAGAAGCATTGTAATAATATAACATTAATATTTTGATTTTTCAGGAGATATCATGCGGTGGATGGATAATATGTAAAAAATATTAAGCAGTATATGAATTTTCATATTGCGTAGAGATAACAAAATGAATTTTAAAAAATGTCGACATGGTAATAAGAAATAGCATCATGACAAAGAATATATAACCACAGTTTCATTTTTTATAAATAAAAATTTGTTGTTCCAGATTTTGAAATATAGTGAAACGTTTAATTAGTATCTTAATATCTTTAAATAATTATTATTTTAGAATCAATTGTAATTGTATCATACGTACTTTTGAATTCGTGCAAGAACATATGTAATTTTGAAGTAGTTATTATTAGGAAATTGTTAGACGCGAACAGTATGCGAAAAGTTAGTATGCAGCGTAATAATTATCAATCAAAACACAAGAATTAAATTCTTGAGGAAAAAATTTCCGGAATTTCTTATTTACACGATTATAAAGAAATCCATAATAAAAAGGAGCTGCTTTCTAATACTTCTCTTCCTTGTAATGCCTATGTTAATGATAACGAGGTTCGACTTTTTGTTTTTAGAGGGATACTGGAAAATTTGAAAGTACAGTACCATTGGGAAGAAAATCACGATATTGAAAACGATATTTGCAAGTAAATTTCCAAAACATCTGTTTTCAAATTTTCGCTTTCTATTTCACATTAAAAGAAAGGGCTGCCTTCTTTCTCTGCAAGACAAAACAAACATTCTGAATCTCGTATCAATGAATGATGTCAATAAGTTATTTTTCTTTTCAGATTGAACAATATTCCAGATTTATTCATAATTTCATACTACGCGAAGAATAGACTTTCATAGGTATATAAAGGAAATATTAAGTATAGGAAAACTCTTTTTCGTTGTAGGTGACATATGCTTCACGGTTGAACACGTGTATTTTTGAACACATATAAATGAAAAAGTACTCTTATGGAGAAAAAGAATTGATACCTTCGATTGACATTAGATAATGTATATAAACTTATGAACAATCACTATCAGTTTGTATTTTAGGTGCACACGCAGATTTGTTGGAGTTCTTATAAAATGTACATCCTGTACGAACGTTTTATTCTTCCAAATTTTACGATACTATGTCTCATATAATAACTATATGGATTAAACGTAATATAAATGATCCGAAAATAGACTCGAACGACATTAATTGTCTTTCTATTTATACCAATATCGAAAATACAAGTAAAGCTGGAGCAATAGTATGCAAGAATGGACTATTTATTATTTTAAAGCAAATCATAGCATATTCAGAATGCACAGTATTATCATGAAATGTAAATGAATCAGTTATAAACGAACGATTTTACTGTAAAATCATTGCCTCCTTTTTTTCATCTGAAATATAGCAGCAATGAGTACATTCTTTTAATATATAATAAAACGAGATATCTTTATAAAGTTACATATGTCATCACTGGTAACTGTTATCTCGTATGACACCAAATATACCGTTAGTATGGAATGATATTTTTATGAAGATATACTTTAATGATAGATTTTATGAATGAAACGTTATATAAGAAAAATTATCTCTTGTTATTCTATGAAGTGTAGTAGCTAATGAAGATTAATTTTACGAAGTATTAGAGCAAAAGAGAATTAAAAAATTAAAAAGATCTAAATAAGATTGTTCGTGTGGCTTAATTATCTCAATTCTGGTACACCACTTGTTACATTCTAACTAATTAGCGCTAAACAATAACTTGCAAATATTAAAGATATTAACACCTTAATATTAACACCTAAAGGTTTTCAGGAAATTTTATAATATTTGATTATTGTATATCTAGTCATTGATTGATAAAATTTCTTGTATAAGCATAGATCGAGGTTGACGTCATACGCAGATTGCATTACAGGTATCGTTTTAATTTATTTTATGGCTAGAATCATTTGAATATTATACGAATAATTATTTCCATTCGAACGATTAATAAATCACGTACCTATAAAAGATATATTATGAAAAAGACGTGACGAAACAAAAAAATATTGGAAATTCCGTTGTCATTAGATCAATTATTTTTGCAATGATTTTTATTTCCATGTAATTACATATGAAATGGGTAATTCATTAACATCTCCTCGAATCGAATATAATTCGTTACACTTCACAACGATTCAAATAATGGACGGGAAATATATAATAACTTTCCTGTCCTTGCGTTAAAATAGTACTGTACAAATCAGATGATACAGGAAATACCCAAAAAACCCAATTACATCCACATTGCATGACAGCACACTTGCAATGGATTTTTGTGATTTCAATGTCACAGACAATGACACAACTAATCAGAACACGTTCGAGGCTATAGACATTGAAATTACCGCGTGTTTAATACGTTTAAAGCATAAATCTAAATTTCACGCGATTATTTCTTTGTACATTGTGAAACTCTTAAATTATCTTAATCGAATAAATAATCCTAATGTAATAAAACATCTTGAAATAGACCTAGATATCTGAAACAGAAACTCGAAGGATAAGAAATCCTAAAAGGTACTAATCCTAAAATAACAAACTCCTAAATAATAAACAAGTGATAAAACCTGTTATAAATAATAAAGCTTACCTGGAATAATCAAATCCTAACTAATCGAAAATAAAATAAGGCAAGCAATTCTTAATCTTTCAAGTAATTTTTCCGAAAACACAGAAAGATAGAGAAATTAAAAAGACGCAGCACAAATTGCAGCACAATGAAAGTTTCAGAGCGATGAATACGATCGTATTAAACTAAATAATTTTCAAAAGTGAAATTACACTGAAACGTATATCGATGATATTTGTCATTTCTACGATCTGTTTCGCTTGATCGTGCTTCTTTTCTGATGTAAATTCAATTTATAATACGAACTAAGTTTCCTTTATTATTATTAGTCCTGCGTCTTTTTAATTCGTCACTTCTTTTATTTCAGAACAATGACGGGCTCCAAGATGCTGTTCGGATGTTTGGCGTTAATTGCTTTTCTGCATCCATTAGTTCACGTTTGTACTTCGAGTAGTACAGCTCAAGGTTTGTACTTCGAGTTGTCTTTTTCCATGCACTTCAAATTCCAATACGATCTGGTCACGTGGCCTTCGTACAATTTCGAAATTTTACCTGTTTGGTAATCGTCAATGAAAAAAGAAGTTATGCGTGACCTCAACACATTGAAACAATTTTTATGATTTTTTATTTGCCGGTTGGTCAGCAAGTTAATGGAAAAATTTCACTTAACTATTCGCGTTAATTTCTTCGGTTTAACTTTTGGGAAATGCTTCGTTAGCTTCGGGAATATTCCAACGATTCGTTTTACGTACAAAATAAGCATGATAAGTATTACATAACGGTAATGTAATATCGGAATATATTAAAGGTGTAATTTTGTCCGATTAATTATAATTTATTAATAATGGATTGAAAATACAGATATTAGTTAGACAGAGAAACGATGTTTGATTAACAGGAAAACTAAATGCAACGCTCGTATTTACAACAAATAACTTGACAACTATTTGGTAACTCTCTCTCTCTCTCTCTCTCTCTCTCTCACACTAGCAACTCTAACACTCGACAACGCTCGCAACTCAATTCTAACGACTCTATGCTTCGACGTCTCGATCAACTCTGATTCTCGCAACACGCACACTTTTCGATTCGCCTTGAATAGCGAAACCGTCCTTCTTCTAACGTTGTCTATTGTTTCCCTCATACCTATGTAAGAACTACCAACTACGTGCCTTTAGTCACGTAGGCACTTTTAAATGTAAACGAACCACAGAAACACGACGTACACGGTTTTTCTATTTTCAGCCGATCTCCAATCAAAGCTATTCTACGATATTACAATCGGCCTTTCCTGACAATCACATCTGCCCTCAGATGTGCTCATCATCGCCGCTCGCACTTACATCACTATCGTCAGCATTCCACCATTTCATGTGATCGAATGCCGTGGAAGTTGTACGTGGCCCTTCGTGCTCCCCCTCTCGCTGCACTATGTATCGGTCATTTCGCAGGACTTTTATCACCCGATACGGTCCAAGAAACTTCGGATGCAGCTTTAGCCCGGGACCCCTCTGCATCCTCTCGATTGCCACTAGATCTCCCGTCCTGTATGCTGTCGCCTTCTTGCGTCTCCTGTTATACGCCCGCTTGTTTCGGATTTGGATCTCCTCAATCCGTATCTTTGCGTCCGCACGCAGCTGATCTCGTTCCTCTTGAAACACCGCGGCCTATTCGTCCTCGATGCTACTGCTCCTCTTTCGCTCTTCCTCTATCTTCCTCTCCGTTCTTTGTTTACCCATTTCACTCTTGTCAGGGGCTTTGATCGTCGTGGCAGCATCGTGACATTTTCGTAGGCTCGGTTCGTACATGGAAGACGTTAACAACTTACCATCTACCGAGACTATGATCTCTTCTTTTTCGAAGGTCTTCACGTTCATCGTGTCCTCGACAATCCCATCGTCGTCCTCGTCATCCACATCCTCTGTATATCGAATCTTCGTATCGATATTATTGGAGGGATTCCGCACGTGCGACTTCCCTTGTCTTTTCGTTCGCCTTGCATTCACTCTCTTCGAGTCTATCCGAAAACTTGAAACAACCCTCACACCCGCAACGCTATCCTTCTCAGTAAATTCGCAAATATCATCAACAACATCCTGCTGCTGTTGTTTAGCCAGATTCTTCCTCCTCGTGATGTTCGCTAAGTCCTCCTGCTGGCCGCAAGAATCCGACGAGGACACCATCTCGTGGTCCACTTTACCAATCACCACGTGTCTTGCCACTATTCTCCGTTCCTCCGACACTTGCTGCACAGCTGCCCGATACTTCTTCAAAACTTCTGCTAACTCTTCTTTATTTTCTTCCAATTGCGACAGTAGCTCAGTTCGTTCGCGACTAGCTACATTAACACGATCTTCTGCTTCGGAACGTTGCCGCAGTACTTCCTGCAACGAAGCCTGCGTCTCATTCGGTTCTTGCTCCAGTGCCTGTTTCGCTTTAACTGCAACTGCTCTAGCGCATTCTGCATCTTCTAACTGGTTCTTCAGCTGTCGTAAAGCTGCTTTACCCGTCGAGTCACCTTTCGATCTCTCCAGCATCGTTTGAGCGTCTCTTAGCAATGCTTTGGTTCTCTTCAAATCTCTTTTTAGCCTATGTTGCATGTCCTTAACGTGTGACAAATCTATCTCACTCGCCTGTGTCTCTACATCTATCTTGAGGACTTCCGGACACTCATCGGGATTTTCGTCCTTTATTCTACTAATAAAAGATTCTCCCCCTTTTATACTTATTTCAACAGTGTCCAAAAAGTCTGCGCCAATAATAAGCGAATGTTGCATCACTGTGTCTCGAACTACGTGTATGGTTATACAGTACGACTCATTGTCTATAATAATGTTCGTCGAAAATTTCCCGAGCGTAAAATTCCTTCCGGAACCGACACCGCCAAATCCAACGATTTCCCGACTTAATCTGGACGCTCCGATTTTCACATGCTGATCTGCTCGCATTAGAGTTAGCTCACTACCGGTGTCTATCAACGCGCTCAATTCGAAATTTTCCATCTTAACATCCTTACCACGCCTTGTTTGTAACGACCGAAACACGCTGTAAACTTTTTTTGAGGGCTCACCCAAATTGTCGCAACTTGATGCGATGTGTCCGTACTCCCTACATTTGAAGCATTTAGGTCCTCTCGACTTGCTCGGACACTCCGCACACACGTGCTCCGCATCACCGCAATTGTAGCATCGCGCCTTCCTCGCATCTCCAGATCGACCGGGTTCCTTGTTCCTCTCGGTTTCGGACAGCTTCGCCACCGGCTTTACCCTGCTACTCTTCGGCTCCTCAAATTTCGTCCTCATCTCCATATCTCTTTTTATCGCTTCGTAGCGCCTGAAACGCTCTTTTAATTGCTCGATATTCCTGGCTCCGTATAGCACAGTCTTGTTCGCGACCTCGTCGGGAATGCCTTGAATAATGTAGTCTATCAAGGATTGCGTATCAACCCTTCCTTGTTTTGCAATCCCGCACATGTGATACATATATTGTTGCAGACTCTCATCTGCTTTCTTCTTTCTATGGGATAACTCGCCATGTATCTGTTGGTCGCTTACTACATTTTCAAACTCATTCCTCAACGCCTCTTTTAGCTTTGCCCAGAACTTCGCGCATCGCTCTTGTCGTACGAAGGCCTGAGCGGAGCCTGCGAGTAATTTCTTAGCATAGGCCACCATGTGGGCGTCTGACCAACCCCACACTTCTACCATTTCCTCGAAGTCTTCCACCCACTGATTTACACTCAGCAGATCATCCCCGCTGAATTTCTCTAATGAGTCTTCCACGTCTTTAAGACTCAACATCGAACCGACGCATACCTTCTGGTGATACTCATCGCGGTCCTGATACACCGCTCGCGTGCCTCTCCTGTATTCTCGCGCGCCTTGTTTATCGTCCTCCCCTTCACTTTCGTCGGAGCTCTCTTCTTCCGACGATACATCGTCTCCTTCTAGGGCCGCCTGTAGCCGCGCGCGTAGTTCGGATTTTCTTCCCGTTACCTTCAACCCCAAGCTAACGAGACGCGCTCTCAGCTCTTTCGTCCTCAGCTTCTCAAGGTCTTCCTCTCCCTCTTGACTGCGTTCGGCTCTCTGCTTGCTTCTTAGATCTCGCTGGTTTGTTGGTTCTTCGCCACGCTTCGAATCCTTAGGAGTAGATCGACCAGGTTTGCACGCTCTGTTCAACCTGGCAACCAGCACTGATCTCGCACCGGATATAGGCAGATTCATCTGTGCGAGCTTACTCCTCAGCTCCTCCAGCGTCAAATTCTCTTCACCCGACAATCGTTCGTCTTCAACGTTTGCCATTTTATTCTATTCTTTTCTACTCCCGCACAAATAGCTCCGTTCAATCGTATCGTTTCTCTGTCTTATTCAATCCCGGACGAGCCCCCACTTGTAATATCGGAATATATTAATAATGGATTGAAAATACAGATATTAGTTAGACAGAGAAACGATGTTTGATTAACAGGAAAACTAAATGCAACGCTCGTATTTACAACAAATAACTTGACAACTATTTGGTAACTCTCTCTCTCTCTCTCTCTCTCTCACTAGCAACTCTAACACTCGACAACACTCGCAACTCAATTCTAACGACTCTATGCTTCGACGTCTCGATCAACTCTGATTCTCGCAACACGCACACTTTTCGATTCGCCTTGGATAGCGAAACCGTCCTTCTTCTAACGCGTTTTTAAAACGCGATGGCGCTATCACTTTCTAAAAGCGTCGTCTTTACATTTCCGATGGCCACGGGCACATCCGACTGCCAGATATACAATGTATTATAAGAGTATCATTACCATACTTTTCATGAAAAGAGCAATTTTTCTTGATAACTATACTCTGTAACATAGATTGAAGTCGCTGATTTGATCCCTCTGATATCGTTGTCTTATGAGAGTCTCGCCTGGTCTTGATTGGTTCTGTTGACTCTTATCGTTGTGAAAAATCGATTCGTTGTGTACCTTTTTTGTATAGAGAATTATTTTGTGGTAGAATATAATGTTGTAATATTTGTGGTCTTTACTTTACTAATTTTGTCACTGAGCCGCTCTTTGGTTCGTTGAGCGATTCATATTCCGCATATATTCCGTACTTGCTTCGCTTGGTACTTTTATAATTTTCGCACTTACAATAAAAAATTTAATTCTTAACAGATTAAAGATTTAACTTCTTGCTTTATAGTGTACCATAATTTTTTTTTCTTTTTTTTTTGTATAGGTTATGTGATCCATAGTTTGAGTAAGTAGTACATATATATATATATATATATATATTTACGTGACAAGCTTTCATTTCAATCTATATTTAAGATTAATATTTTATCAGTTTCTGTTCGTAACAACATCGAAGTAGTCAATAAGTTTGAAGAGTATAATTAAGGAAGTTATGAAGCAAGAGGTTAAGAACAAATTCTTAAAGAGGTTATGTACAACTCAGTAGTACTGCTTTACATTACTTTGCGAATTACTTTTCAAGCATAAAAATAGTTTAACAGCCACTTATAGTTACTTCCTTACCATTACATTCATTAAATTCGTTTGATTTTGTAAACAAAATAACCACGCTGACCAGTCTCTTATTTAAAATAGAATTATTTTGTCATATATCCAACAGTTTACTTTCTCTTCGCTTTGTCTCGTATTACGACTTTATAACGGTGTTTCTTTAAACTTTAAACGATCGTAATAAATGTATTTACGGACGATGACTGATATCTGATCTGTGTTAAAGTTTCAACTAATTAGTGCCCCGTTACTTTGGACGTTATGAAATGTTGTATAACCAAAGACTTATCTTCTCTTTTGGTAGTTGCATAAGAGAAGACTGAGCCATTGAAACGCTCGAATAGATTAGCTGATTCGCTTAACGTATTTTTACTTCCGACGAGCTAAACACAAGCGCAGAAAGCACATAAGGAATAATACAGAAACGTCAAACGTATACAGAAATATATTTCGTAAAAGCATTAGTACGTAACATGTCTTTATAATTCTATTTATGTATAGTAAAATGGCTTGTGTCCATTTTCATGAATTATAACTGACATTTCAAAGCATTCATGTAGATATGTAATTCTCGTTAATTAATAATTTAACAATGCGTCATGAAACGTATCATTTTCGTTTCTTCCTTTGTTTCGTTATACACAGGAACGAATTTGTAAATAAAGATGTATAATCAACGATAACATATGACAGCGAGTATAATAACTGTCAGCAAAGGAAGAGGTCGGTAAAATGATTGTGGTTGATTTTAGTGTATCGGTAAATAAGCTTTGACAGACGTTGCCGGGGGACTCGGTGTCGGTGAAACCGCGTCGATGAAATGATTGTCAGTAATTTAAAGATAACCCAATTTATTGATCTGTCTCCCCTTCATGGCGTTGTACGTCTCTCTATAAAACATATTCTACCTCGGAGGGCTGAAAAATTTAACTTGGTCTCACTGGACTGGACTGTAAGTAAGAAAATTGAAATGCAAAATCCACGTGTGAGCGCAACGGTTTAGATGGAAAGTTCGATAGGACAATTATGTATATTAGCCTGAAAGAAAGCTCGTGGCTTCGCACGCAACACGTAATTTCCCTCGCTGAAATAATCCTATTACAACGATACGATTTAAAATTTTCCTTAACAGACCTCGCAATGCAATTCTTCATCTACAATTTTTTATTCGGCCTGAAACAAGAGACTTTCGAAGCCTTATAGAGTCTCGCGAATCTAAAAGTCAGGTTTCAACGTATTTTCGCGTCTTATTCTATAATACTGAAGACATTAAAGGTGTTAACGATTACTGTCTCGCTATGTACGTACATCAAACGAGTACTTACGTAAGAGACGAATGGAAATGGAAACAGCCGAGAATAATTGAAGATAATTTGAATACGTTCCAGGCTATAATACAATTTCTCGTGAACCGTAATTGATTCGCAGAAGGGAATTGCTGCTTCTCACGACTAGCAAAGTGTTTCGCGAAAAAAAAAAAAAAGAAAAATGGTATCGGAAGGATAGGAAAAAAGCGGTGGCCTACATCAAGCAATCTTCATGCCGATAATGCATTTATTATTCAGTTCGTTCATTTTCTATCGCGTAACAGACACTGGGATAACTGACAGAACGAGCGTATAAATCTTGCATCTCTCAACCTGACTTCTCCCAATTCGTATACTTCCATCCTTCGTATAAGTGACAATGAATCAGAAGAGTTTCATAGCAATATTGAACAACATACAGTCAACTACAACACCATTAGATACATCCACCATACAGTCAACTACAACACCATTAGATAACAGCAATACAATAGATTATAATTTTCTACGTGTCATTGATTCATCGTCATCATTTTCCATTTTTTTAGCATATGTAAAAACGTATCTGACGTAATCTTACCTCGCTCTTTGAGTACAAAAATCCATTCAAATGAAACAAAGGGAAAATAAATAAGAAAACAAACACTCACATACGAATCTTCATTACATAACTGTATGTACTCCTCGAGGTATAATTACGCAGACACGTTACAGCGTACCTTCTTCGTTCCCTGATGGCTGATGTTGATCGTTGACGTTTATAATGAAAGAATTTCGTCAACGGCGCCATCTGGATCCTTGTTGAAAAATTAAAATAGCCGCAACAGCACCATTAAGCTCATCACCCAGAGTAGCGTTTGTTCGTGAGTCGTGGAGGAATTATTATCATCAACGACATAAATTTTACCAGTTCCGGTAATGTTCTTTATATGGTCCAGGCACTCGAACTCGCAACATCGCTCTCCAACACGGAATTTCTTGCATGTCTGTAGTAAAAAGAAATCGATCAATTGTACAGATCAATCGTCACTCGACTGCTCGAGAATTCAGATCATCCAGAGAATAGAATAGAGACGTGGAAAAATGTAGTGCGATCATCGCAGTGGGAGGAAATAGGGGGATAGGGACCAAATGAATGAACGAGATGTTAAGGACAACTGACGATAAGTTCTTCTTTTGTCGAGAATTGCATGTTTGTGAATGGTTTGTGGGTGGTTAGGTGGAGAGAATTGAAGAGTTTGGAGGTGACTGGAAGAGTGTTTTGGGCAAGGTAGATTGCAGAATGGTTGCGGTAGCATTGTGTTAATTATGGGTTTGTACATGTAATCTTTGTATGTATCACTACATACAACCTAACGTATATTTTTAATAATACATCAGAGTTTTAGTTATTTCATAGCTATGAATTTTATACTCTATAATCTTGACGTTTTATTTCACAGAAGCGTTTGAATATCCATAAAAATTAAATGAACCAATGTATTCATTATCTTATAGAGAAGATATATTATTTTTAATTATGTTCCAATTATTTATCATGATCCTGATTTCCTTATTCTGAAAATTTGAAAGGAAGTTTTGTAGTTTGATACTTTCAGCGACAAAGGGTCGATATTGCTTTAGTATATTTCGTCACATATACATGTATATCTATATGTCGGAGATGAAAGGACACCGAAACCTTTGGATAGCCCCGCAACATTGCAATCTAAAGTCTACTATAACTGTAACTAAACTATTGTAGTTATTCAATCCGATTGTAATTGTTCGAGATTAGTGACGGTGAGCTTTGGCTCGAGGTGACAGTCTGTCGCCCAACGTAGCCGCGGTCAAGGGATGAACGCTTTGCCTAACAAAGGTATGGAGTAATTCTATAGCTCTCCTTAAAAGAAGTATTCGTGGCGACACGCGACAGTAAACATTCCAACGGTTTCTGTCCCGTGGCTCGCCACACGCAGACCCTATTCTTCGAGTAAGATGATTGCCAGATGTCGATGCGTCTCCGCAGTACATGTTCGGCTAGCCCGAGGGCCCGTTATAAATCTTAAGGTTTAGTTAACTAAAGTCCTTCAAACAGACAAACAGTCTTTGTCCCAACTACGGGAAGATAGGGGAGACATATTTTTCAACGAGCGGCGTCTCCCACTAGCAACTTTCCCTCGAGGGCGGCTAGCATCTTTTTCTAACCACCGATATGGAGATTGACCAATTAGCAGCAACGTCAATTTCCCTTACTTCCTAAACGAAGGCTTTCCTCGACGAATCCGATGATCTCGTGTCCTTAGACACACCCCATTATAGTTTTCCTCTGTGGCATCATCGGGACGGGACGGGCATTCTTTTACGCGCTCCCGTCGACCAAAGAGTAACGTCTTTACGCTCAGCAATTATTTTTACGAGTCAGACTTAGATTCAGCGAGAACGCCCATCTGTCATCCCGTTGGCCGCGGATTCGTTATTGAACCGGAGACCACTGTCACTAGTGTCGCGGACGTCTCACCGCCGTGGTAGATTGTCAAACCTGTGTTATTCATACCTGTGTCAATAAATCGTATCTTCGTTACACCGCAACGATGGCTACCTTCAATGAAGACTCCTCAAACACCGACAACCCTATCCCCAATGTCATTCCGACATATATATCCACCGAAAATGCGCTCTTGTAGACAAACGCTCGATTCGCGTCATAGCTTTTAAAGCTTGTCGCATCTCAATCCGTTGGAAAAAGTTTTTCCTGTAGCATATTTTATTTTTACGAACCAACAAGGTCTTTGTTTATTTCCTTCTTTTTTTTGCTCCAATTCCCCCATTGTTTTTTCAAGGATAGTATTTCAGAGCCATTAGTCAAGTTCATTGTAACAATAAACGTACGTTTCGGAAACATTTTGTGCTGTGAAACAGAATACACTAAAGTTTGAAGGTCACATCGATTTTCGAAAGTTTATAAATGGAGGTGTATGACAGTATCACCAGCTGTTGCTGTCCAAGTAACTCCAACATCGAAATACTACAACGATTCCAATCGAAAACGCTAAGAGCCTTAATAGACGCACCTTGGTATGTTACCAACGAAACCATCCATCGCGACCTCAAGATATCTACAGTCAAAGAGGAAATAGCAAAATATAGCGACAGATATAGCAAAAGAGTCAAGAAACACCGAAACCCGCTAATCACTGGACTACTCGATACGACGGACCAGATTCGATTTCTTTTTACTACAGACATGCAAGAAATTCCGTCTTGGAAAGCGATGTTGCGAGTTCGAGTGCCTGGACCATATAAAGAACATTACCGGAACTGGTAAAATTTATGTCGTTGATGATAATAATTCCTCCACGACTCACGAACAAACGCTACTCTGGGTGATGAGCTTAATGGTGCTGTTGCGGCTATTTTAATTTTTCAACAAGGATCCAGATGGCGCCGTTGACGAAATTCTTTCATTATAAACGTCAACGATCAACATCAGCCATCAGGGAACGAAGAAGGTACGCTGTAACGTGTCTGAGTAATTATACCTCGAGGAGTACATACAGTTATGTAATGAAGATTCGTATGTGAGTGTTTGTTTTCTTATTTATTTTCCCTTTGTTTCATTTGAATGGATTTTTGTACTCAAAGAGCGAGGTAAGATTACGTCAGATACGTTTTTACATATGCTAAAAAAATGGAAAATGATGACGATGAATCAATGACACGTAGAAAATTATAATCTATTGTATTGCTGTTATCTAATGGTGTTGTAGTTGACTGTATGGTGGATGTATCTAATGGTGTTGTAGTTGACTGTATGTTGTTCAATATTGCTATGAAACTCTTGTGATTCATTGTCACTTATACGAAGGATGGAAGTATACGAAATTGATAAAATTATTAATAATATTTACGAGGAGAAAGTAAACTGTTGGATATATGACAAAATAATTCTATTTTAAATAAGAGACTGGTCAGCGTGGTTATTTTGTTTACAAAATCAAACGAATTTAATGAATGTAATGGTAAGGAAGTAACTATAAGTGGCTGTTAAACTATTTTGATGCTTGAAAAGTAATTCGCAAAGTAATGTAAAGCAGTACTACTGAGTTGTACATAACCTCTTTAAGAATTTGTTCTTAACCTCTTGCTTCATAACTTCCTTAATTATACTCTTCAAACTTATTGACTACTTCGATGTTGTTACGAACAGAAACTGATAAAATATTAATCTTAAATATAGATTGAAATGAAAGCTTGTCACGTAAATATATATATATATATATATATATATATATATATATATATATGTACTACTTACTCAAACTATGGATCACATAACCTATACAAAAGAAAGAAAAAAAAAATTATTGTACACTATAAAGCAAGAGGTTAAATCTTTAATCTGTTAAGAATTAAATTTTTTATTGTAATTGCGAAAATTATAAAAGTACCAAGCGAAGCAGGTACGGAATATAGGGATATAGGAAGCGATGGGGAACAGCAAGTAACTCCAACATCGAAATACTACAACGATTCCAATCGAAAACGCTAAGAGCCTTAATAGACGCACCTTGGTATGTTACCAACGAAACCATCCATCGCGACCTCAAGATACCTACAGTCAAAGAGGAAATAGCAAAATATAGCGGCAGATATAGCAAAAGAGTCAAGAAACACCGAAACCCCCTAATCACTGGACTACTCGATACGACGGACCAGATTCGCAGGCTGAAGAGGCACTACCCGCTAGACCTAAACGTTAGATTCATTTAATTATCCAAATTAAGTATATCCACTTACTTATAATACTTATAAATTATACCTATCTATAATAAGTATTAACTTATTGTAAATAAACAGCCATGTCACTGCGCCACGCCAGAAAAATTACTGAAAATTCTCAACGCGAGAATTGATTGTATTCCAACAAATAAATAAAAAAAAAAAGCTGTTGCTGTCCCCAAGCGCCAAAATACGTTCTGACTACTATTTTATGCATCTCACAGAAGTATGTCTTCATTCATCATCTCCCATGTCATCCACCAACGTGTTCTTAACATGTTATCTCCTAGTAAAATATTGATGTTGAGTCAGATATCCAATTGAATAATCTTTTCGGTGTCTACTATAAGACATTTAAAACCAAGGCTCGTACACACGTGTGCTTATACGTCAGATGTAATACTTAACACGAAACCTGCTTATATTAATATTAAATTTATGCATAGTAGGATGTTCGACCTTTGTAAAAATGAAATTATAATACATACAGTTTCACCGTGGAAAAGTGAATCTTTCTAGCATGTCCACGCAAATGCAGGGGAGGGGAGGACTGTGCATGCACCAAACAACTTTACGTTCGTAATTTTTCACACAAATGTACAACTGTAGGGAAATAATTATCTCTGATTTTTCGGATGTTAGGAATCGACAATATCGCATAACGGAATGCTGTGTTCTACGTATTCTATTTTTGTTACGAAAGTGGTACAAACGAAGTCCACATAAGAATAGTACAACAAAATCGGTTGAGGTTAGGTTATCGTGCAGATATCGCGGCTTTTGCATTGGAAATCACGCAACTGCCAGTCTCGTCGTTCCTTGTAAACGAAAGAAAGGTATTGTAATCGGTCGGAATTAACATAAAACTCGTCGCATGCGACCATATGGCCTGAATGTTGAATAAACGAGAGTAGAGCGCGAGCTATGTGATTCTAACCGTTTAGGCGGAAACTAATGATTGTAACCAGAACCGAGATATATGCCAATATTACTTTGCTCGACAAAGCGTATAAGATGAGGAGAGAATCGCGATAAGGTAGAACAAGAGACAGATATTCTCTACGTAAAGCAAGTCTGTCAACTAGATTGAAATCCTATAGCTATAACTACAGTGAATCCATATTCTGGTCAATTGTCTTTTCACAAATGAAGCTTCTGAAGAACGGAATTGATACAATAACTACTGTTCATTCATAACTACTGTTGTAAAAATCTATATATTTGTCTATCTATATCTATATATATCGATCTATATATATTTGTCAGAATGTCATTTTATCAAAAAACCCATCCTCTGTGTTACGCCGGGCCTCTCTGCCTGGCCCAGGTCACACACCGCGGGCCAGACGGACACCAGATGTCCGCCTTTCCGTACGGCGTACCCTCAATATCCTTAAGCACCCGTCATAAACCCGAGTCACTTGCCTGCTAAGGTCCTTCAAAACAAACAAACATCTGTGTCCGAAGAATTTCTAAAGACTATTGTCTACTACGGCGGGACAAGGGAAAGTTAGTTTTCTCACGTGCGCTGCAACTTTCCTCCCACTAACCACTTTCTCTCGAGGGCGGTTAAGACCCTTCGGTTAACCAATTAACAGCGAAACCTGTTTCCCTCACTCTCTTAACTAACATCGGCACCAACAAATCCGATGGTCCCGTGCGCTAGACACACCCATCCTTAGCTTTCCTCCGACACAGCATCGTCACTCAACTTCACTTCTTCTACATCGTTCAAAAGTCAACTACTAAGTATACGCTAATGCCCAGCGGGGCAGTCTAAGCATAACGCGAGAGTCGGTCTCGGTATTGTCGAGCATACATTTCCTCTCCTAAATATCTCATAGTGCTACGTCCACTAATACACTGAATCCACTTATAAGAGCCCTGCTCTAACGCACATATCTATCTTAGCTTCGTGCGACAAGTTGTTAATTACTTATTTCTCTCCGTCAGTGTAATCTAAGTGCTGGAAACATATAATTTATAATTCTGTGAATCACAGGGTTATACAACCTCAATCACCCTTATTATCTCAACGGAAATCAGGGGATCGATCAACTCGTGGTGTCGATTGTTATAATCGTAACGGGGATTTACGACCCCCGTTGACGTCTCTCCTTGCGATTACGTCTCCCCGCGATTGGTCGAAGAAACACTCTGTAATCATAGTTTAACGAAGCATAATTAATAGAAGAGGTAGAGCGTTAAGTGGAGATGATTTAATCACAGTTAAGTAGATAAATCTCTATATTAGTCTCTTTAATTAAAATGTCCTACGTTTTATTTGCGTCATTTTTTTTCTTCATCCAATTTAAAATGTTTAAATAACAATAGCCTATACAATATAATTTTATGTAAAAAAATTGATTATACCATGTTTATTACAGATATTTAACATTTTTGTGTACATACAAAATTTAAATTATACCTCGCTTGAGAACAAAAATTGTATTTGTTTTCCTAACATGTACTAATAATTATTGATCAAACTAGAAAAAGCTGGAGGAGATTACTTAGGAAGATTACTTAGCATCTTATATTCCTGGCAAGAGAAAATGAAAAATTCGTTTCTTCTCTTTGCTTCCCTGTTCCTTCTTTCCTCCTTTTTCCATTTTTACATCGCTTTGTTTTACATCGCAATTTACATTTATTTGTAAAGTTTGAATCTCCTCGATATTGAAGATGTTGAAGCTGCAAGTATGTATTTCATTTTAATCCATTCGAGACCGAGATTTAATTGTAAGACGATACCTAGGTGTCGGTACGATCTGAATGTTTAGTTGGAATGATTCTGTGTTTTACTCTCTCCAGGGTATCCTTTTCATACTTTGATTTTAAATCGATGACAATCTTAAATAGTATGCCTCATATTTTTAAAATATAAAATTATATACTATGTTATTCTATAATGTATTATGTACAGTTATATATATATATATATATAATATATTGAAATATTCAATATTCTATATTGAAAAAAATATGAAATTAACATGATATATACATTACTACATAAGTTATATATAAAATATGTATATTATACCCTTGCCTACTGACTGATATGAATTTCTTTCGGTCTCGAATACGTTAAAAGAGAGCGCAAAGAAGTCGAAATTACTTATTGTAATTAGTAAAACGACCTGAGAGGCAGACAGATACAAGAAAGAAGGAATATTATATTAGCGGCATTATCATGTTTTTGCTCTCTTTAAGTCTTTCATCGAGACAGACAATCTACAGGTATTAATCGACCAATTTCTCCAAGCTGATAACTTCGAATTGATGTTTATATATAAGAAGTGTTATGTGTTAATCTGTCTAAATGTTTAAAAGGTGTTATAAATTAAATGTTGTTAAACGATACGTAATTGCCTTCTGATCGTAAATTTTACTATCAAGGGGTGTTTTATGTATGCGTAATCATTGTGAATTATAACAATTTATGTGATCGATATTAAAGGTGTTTAAAAGCATGTATTTTTTTCTATATTATTATTCTCCTATATTATTATCCTATATTATTATAGCATTCCTATATTATTATAATATCCAATTACATGTTGATACACAAGATATACAGATTATTATTTATAACGTTTTGGTTTTCTTAATTGAGTCATTCATTTAGTACAAATGATAAGAAATTAGTAATAATTCACAAAAAAAGGATATGGTAGTAGAAATATTATAAAAAAACATTTTCTCTTTTAGTGTAGAGTTACTCCTTCTTACAGACAGTGTCGTACAAATCTGTACGTCTCTGAGAAAATGTAGGTATCTGAGCCCTTACTTCCTCAACAACTTTTACATCTGATAGAAAAAAGAAACATACGAAGTAATAAGTAATGCTTACTAATAAATTCAACAAATACAGAGGAAGATGGCTAAATCGATAAATTAACGAGACTAAAAATTAATTACATCATGGATCTCTCGCTTTTAATTTTAAGCTGTAAATTACCGATATCGGTGACTGCCATATTCTCTTGAGTTTCCAAATCGTAAAGAATCTTTCCCCAGGGATTGGTCAACTGTGTATGTCCCCATGCGACGTAACTTGCTTAAGGAACACGAGCCGGTGATATGCAGGCAACGTATAATTGATTATCATTCGCTCTGGAACGCTGAAGTAAAGACCAGTGCAATGGTCCAGTGGTCATATTGAATGCCGCTGGATATATCAGCATTTGGCAACCTAACCCAGAGAAGCAGGAAATATGAAGCCACCGAATACCAATTAACTTCGTAGTTGCACGGTTCACATTCCATCATTTCTGAATATGCGGGGACAGTCCTCTTATTGTGCTTTTAATTCTTTTATTTGTTTCATTTTCAGCAAATATACTGGTTTTTTAAATTAAGCTTCTTTTTATACAGAGTTACAGATTATATTAATTTTATATAGAATATATTTAAGAAAGATATTTAATTTTTTGCTAGTTAAGTATTGATCGGTTAAGTTACTGTACCTTTGTTCCGATAAATGCGTGCCATTTCCTCGAATCTAATATCATAGCAAATGCCAATACCTATTTTGCAGCCCTTCACATCGAACGTCGTTAGGGAGTTACCAGGACTGAGTGAATCACTCTCTCGAAAAGTAATCTTATTAGGAATGTCGATGTCGAATAGATGTACCTAATAACATAAAAATGTGGTAGCTAATTCTATTGCTGCAACTTTTGTAATTTAATATCAAAGTTACCAACTCCTAAACTTTAATTATTTTTTATTTAATAACTGACAGCGTTTTTATCACTTTCTTTTATTAAAAAATCTTATCATTTAATAATGTTTAAAAAGGAGAAAAAATAAGTACTTTCGTATGTGAAAAATTTATACAACAACAAACACATTACAACAAAAATGGGCGTTTCCCGTATCATAACGTATTTTATAAACCGTAAATTATAGAATTGGTTATAGTATACGTATGTACATATGTATATTCCTAAATTATTCCTAGATAGAGTCACTTTCTTCACCCCAATATTTTCAACTTCAAAGCCATAAAGGAATATATTACTTACCTTTCGGTGTCTTGCTATCAAAGTTCCATCGGGACCCCAAATAGTACAGGTATTGTACAATTTATCGCCCTCTATTTCAGGCATCGTACCACCAACTACATAGATGTTGTTTTCTTTAGCTGCGTTCGATGAAGCAACGCTCGTTTCACCATCAGGAATACTCTCGGCGTATTTTGGAAAGTACTCTGCATTGCAATATTTCAATTAATGAAAAATAACTGTCTTTTGTTCCAACCATAAATTAAATTGAAATGTTTGTCAGTTTTTTATTTTCTAAATTATCAAAATAACTAAGTTTTATATTTCGACTTAATTAAATATGCAATTACTTAGCTAATAGTATATATAATAAATTGTTTCTACAGGTTCAAAATGAAAAATGAATATTTAGAAATACTTAATTACGACAATGCTATTTGTGTTAGCATCAGTGGCTTGTTACTCAACGACTTTGCTAGTACTTTTTGAAACATAAAGTTAGTTTTCAATTAACACTTATACTAGAGGCGGAATTATAAATGCAAAATAATTGATAATACTAATTTATAAGTACCTAATTATTAGTATCTTAAAAAATATATTTATACAAAAATCACGATAATCATGAAAATGGGGAAATCCTATATTCTCGACTCAATTCACAATTTATTTTGTATATTAATTAGATTCCGCGCTCATCAGTACGTACTCACTGGCGACATCGAGAAAATGTATCGGCAATTCCTCGTACGACCAGAGGATCGGAAATATCAAAGGATATTATGGCGCAGCGCGAGTGGAGAAACAGAAACATATGAGCTTAACACCGTAATACTCTTATCATAGAAATAGAAGCAGTCCTCAATTCCCGCCCGCTAACTTCTATCTCCACCGATCCAAATGATCTCCTAGCCCTCACTCCCGGACATTTCCTCATTGGCGATTCATTAATGTGCTTACGTGATCGAGATTTCAGGGACATTCCATCGAACCGACTCTCCAAATGGCAGCATATCCAACAGCTTAAACAACATTTTTGGAACCGCTGGCATAAGGAGTATTTGAACGAGCTAACCAACCGCAATAAATGGAGCAAGGGTGGACACAGCATCCAAAAGGGCACAATCGTCATCCTCAGAGAGGACAACGTTCCCTCCATGCATTGGCCTCTGGGCCGAGTTATCAAGGTTCATCCAGGCGCCGATGGTGTCATCCGGACAGCTACAGTTCAGACGGCAAAGAGCATTTTGGATCGGGGCGTCAAAAGGCTTGTCCCACTGCCAATTCAACCCGATCTCGAGAAACCCGAACAACTAGCCACCGAGACGAAATAAGATGGGAACTTCAACCACACCTCGCTAGTTTGATCGGTACCCTCTCAACGGGGGGAGAATGTTACGCCATGCGGCTTACCATAGGTCATATTCTTAACTATCGATCGCGGCACTATAATGTCGCAGACGGATCGTCGCGTCTGCCCGGCAAACAAACATTATAGTGGCAAGCGCATGGTTCATTAAGCAGGGCGACTTCCAGAAACGTCGACTCGTGGCCCGTATTTTACCTCGCGTAAAAGAATGTGGCGTGATCCGAACGTAGCGGGGGTCGCCTTCCAGAAAAAACGAAAAAAATCGAAAGGCGTTCAGAACTTTTCGAGAAGTCGAACCGTCAACACATGTGGTATGTCGCGCATTACTTATCAACCAAAACGCAGTTACATTTTTTTTGTTCCATTTATATCTTTCTAGTTAATAAGTTGTTGAAATAAACATTAATTTATTTGTGTTAATTCTGTGGAATTTCATTGAACTACCCTTATTATCATAATCGAAATAAGGGGATCGATCAGTTCGTGGTGTCGATTATTTAATCGTAACGGGAACTTACAACTCTCGTTGACGTGCTATCCCGCGATCGCGTCTCTCCGCGAACGGTCGAAACAAAATGATTCACTAAAAACTGTCCTGAATTCCTAAGAAGTTATTTACCGCAAAACTGACAAAGTGTTTATTTAAAAAATGAGGTTGAAGGTAGTCCTTTTCTTTCATTTCATTCATTTTCATTTTCTTTCTTAAGTATGGCTAACACAATATCTAATCAATTAAAATTTTATATTTTCACGTGAAAAGTTTCTTTAGATAATTATTATCAACATGATGACTAACTCTTACGGATTAATACGTGTCTGTAGGGCAATCCGGTGGACTTGATCGGCTTTTTACTTCGAAAGTTGAGTAATCGGTGTCGCTTTCTTACGCATCTTTGAACTGTATAAATGTTTTAAAATTGTTTGATCCAGAATGTACCACACCGAACAATCAAGAAGGCAGGTGCCTTGACTACAGAAAATGTAAACCTCTGCAAGAAATATGGCAGATACAGTACCGTACAGCCACCGATTTTTATAGACGATCAGTGTGCAGATACCAGGGCAATGTTACGATCGTTTGCTGTCCGGACGATCCAAACAAAGAGAAGAGAGAAATTTTAATAAAAACTGTGTATAAGTATAAGGCTTGGCGACCACCATACTGTAGTTTTAGCAACGTCTCTCATACCAGGGTGGTCGATGGTAAACCAGCTGAACTTGGTACGTTTTATGTCTTTCTTTCCGATTAATAATAAGCCATTTACTGCAAAGAATGAACTTTAAAGGCATTAAACAGCACATCAATGTACATTTCAATTAGACTAAATAATAATGCTATGATTTTATCGGTAGTAACTTTACTTATTAACTTGAATTATTTCTTTCTTCTACTCCATGTTAGGAAGAGTATCTTTTTGCTTGAAATAAAAAATTGATATAGGAGTAATAATATGGATAGAGATCAAAAACTGTTAGGGCAGAAATTACACGTTTGAACTTTATAGTTCAGTATAGTTCAAATAGAAATTATATAGAATTATTTAATAATTTCTATTCCAGTGGAATAAAAATTTAATTTCTGTCTTTATCAAATCTCTATTTCAGAGTATTTGTACGTATGTACTTATCGTCTGCTGTATGATCGAATATCGAATAGATAATAATCGTTGTTACTCATTATGTGAGAAAAAATTATGTATATTCACAACTATGACTATTGCATTTTAGGCGCTTGGCCATGGATCGCTGCATTAGGTTTTCGTAATCCCCGAAACCCAGACAAACCACTATGGAAGTGCGGAGGTTCCCTGATAACGGCTAGGCATGTTTTGACCGCAGCACATTGTGCACATATGGATGGAATAGAAAGCATACACAATCATAATATTGCCATTCTTAGATTGGTGGAGGAGGTGCCATTTTCGAGTAAGTCCTCAAATATATATATATATGCTATTGAGTATTACTGAAGTATCATATCCTGAAATTTCTTACTGTACACATATATTGTGTCATAAAGCGTGTACAATTCTTTCTCATACTTTTGGTCATTCGTTTCCTGCATTTTCATTTATTTTTTTATTTTTCAGGGTACGTATATCCCATTTGTACGAAAGAGCCCCTACGAAAGAGCAACTTTGTCGGCTATAACCCCCTTGTTGCTGGATAGGGAGCATTAAGATATAGTAATTGATATCAATTTTATAATAAAATTAAACAGTTCCAGTCTTAAATATCTTTCTTATTTTCTTCGTAGGACGACCACGACGTAATGCATTAATGGAAGTACAAATGCCAGTGATTAAGAACGCCGAATGCAAAATAGCTTATTCCAAATTTCCTAATGCACCTGATATCACTGATGGTATAATATGCGCCGAACATGCTCAGGGTGGAGAGGATTCTTGTACGGTAATTAAGTTACAGAGTTACTACAAACTATACGGTATCTGAAGACACGTCAATTCGAATTAACATCAAATCGACGTCTTAAACATTAGAAATAATAGATAAACACAATTCAATAGTTTTGCCCACTTCTCACACCTCATTATGGTATTTAATCTAATTTCCTTCTAATCTTAGTTTTGCTCAAAATACATATAACATGTACATTATAAATTGGAGCATTTCAATACACAAGTCAATAGAAGATTATTACTGTATATAAGTATAATTTCAATACAATTCGATCGATATATTTCAGTATCTTTGATTAAAAATTTAACGATCCTTTCAGGCTGACCGCGGCGGACCACTGCTGATACAACATGAATTAACCTCGTATTTAATAGGTATTGTGTCTTATGCTTATAAGTGCGGCACAGCTGGGTATCCCAGCGTTTACACTAGGGTCACATCGTACCTTGACTTCATTCTCCAAGCGATGCAATAATATGATATTACTGTTCCATAAATATCATTGTGTAAAAAACGTAAAGTTGGATTTTCTTATTGTGGAGATAAGAAACAGCTCAAATTTACATTGTTTTGTACGTTACAAATTATAGGCTTAAAATGTACGAAATGTAACTTTGAAACGACACTAATTTTTTACGCACGATAAACCTCCACAACTTAGGTATGTAAAGATGATAAACGTATATTAATTCTATTAATTTGGTAATAATAAACCAACTTTCTGAGAAGTTCTGTAAATTTCGTTTCTGTTGTATCAAGAGAATAATGGAATATTCCACTTAGATCGTATACTTCTTGTATGTACATACAAAATTTTCCGGCTAATCTAAAACACTTCATAAGATAGAGAGCTTCTGGAAATTCGGACACAGAGAGTGCATAAAATACAAGATAAGTCTCGTGTCTTTCAAAATTATTTTTTA